>NC_056739.1:624828828-624941328 GCF_019279795.1 Protopterus annectens
CAATTCTGAGCATATCTGGGAATTCCCACCCAGGTTCCTAACATAACTAAAGAAAAGCCTTGTGAATATCCTTAGTGTCCTGTGCAATTTTTCTCTCGAAGCTAGCCTTAGACGATTTTATGAGTGCCCGTAGTTTTTTGCCAACACTGATCAGAGATGCCTTCCCTTTTTGGGATTTTTATCATGTAGTAGCTTCCTCCTTCTATTGTATAGTTTGTTTATGGCTGGGGTCCACCAGACAGGACGTCTGCCTTTGGAGGATTGGGTCTTGGTTTTATTTGGGATTGCATAATCCATGCATTCTTGAAGGTGTTCATAGAATGCGTTTATGAAGTATACTGCGGTCTGGGCCGTAATTTCCACAGGCCCGGGGGCTTTGAAGGATTCCACCTCGGTTTTGAGGAGTGTGAATTTTGCTTTAGAGATGTTTTTCACTGTGGTTTTCTGGGCAGGGGGTGGGGTCGGAATGTGAATATCCAGTGAGATTAGTGTATGGTCTGATCTTACCAGTGAGGGATACACTTCTGGTCTGGAACAGAGTCCCCATGTTGGTGATGATCAGGTCCAGTATGTTTTCCCCCTCTTGTGGGAGTGGTAAAAAGTTGTTTGATAGTGTTTGAGTTTATAAATTCTAGGAACCTTTGAGCTTGGGTGTTGGAGGTAGAGTAATGCTCCCAGTCTATGTTTGGGTAGTTGAAGTCTCCCAATATAATGGTGTTTGGAGAGACCTTCATATTTTCCAGTGTTCTCAGGAAGGTCGAGTGGGGTTCCTGGGTTTGGGAGGGTGGTCTGTAGCAGGCTATAAACTGGAAGGCAGTTTTACCCACTGTTAGTTGCACATGGATAGTCTCCGATGCTTCGTGCTGTGCCACCAACCTGGAGGTGTGAGTATCTGACAAATATTGATACTCCCCCTCCTTTTCTGGTTCGGTCCAAGTTTTGGGGCCAAAAAGCATGGTATGAGGTATAACCTGGCAGTGCTGGGGTGCTATCGGGAGCCTTGAACCAGGTTTCTGTTACTGCACAGATATTGATGTTCTCCATGCTAAGGAGAGTTTCGAGTGCATGCATCTTGAGGTTTAGACTTCTGGTGTTGAGTAGCATTACTCTCAGTTTCTTATCCCTTGTGATACCTATGGAGGTGGGTTTGTCTTTTGAGCCTCATCTAAAAAAGGCACTATGGGGGTAGCAAGAGCCTTTGCCAATATCCGAAAGCCCAGGGGTGACAGGTGCAAGCCGACCCTAGCGAAGCATCGTGGCTTGTCGAGCATGTCATCCCAGGCTGACAGGCATTGGGATCCCCTTTGAATGACACCAATACTTAAGCCAATTGTTGAAATTGATCTTGTCTTCATATTGTGGCATTATTCTTGGTGAGGGTAAGATGCTACTCAAGGTCAGGGTCATACCGGCCTGGGCCACATGCTCAGAGAGCTCCTCTGTGTCTTTTCATGTAGTCCAGGGAGGTACGTCTCAGGTCATTCACACCGGCATGGACAATGACAGAGTCATATTTGTACTTGCCTTGGAGTGACCCCAGTGCTTGTGTTATGTGGCGGATCCTAGCGCCTGGCAGGCAGCTCACCGTGACCTTCTCCTTGTTCAGCCTGCTGAGCAGGACGTCAGTGCGCCTGACGATAGAGTCACCCATTACAAGTGTATCAGGTGTGTTTCTTAGTCTTAAGGGCTGTGACTGTTCAGCACATTGGCTTTGTGAGCTATGTGTTGCATGTGTTTTGTTTTGGGGTAGCAGTTGCTTGGGTGTCTGCTTTGGAGGTCTCTGCTGCTTAGGCAGATTTTTATTTAGAGCCTCCGAGTATGTTTTTGTGTGTTTATGTGTTTGGTTTGCTGTCGTGGTAGGTCTATGTGAGACTGGAATTGTAGTGAGTGTGATTTCCTTCTCCTCCTGACAGGTTTCGCCAGTACTGAGTTGAGAGAGCTTAGCCTCCAGTTTGGCTATATGGTTGCATCTCTCACATGTGTTGGAATTTGTTGGGAGGAGGAGAGGGTTGTCTGTGTACATGAGGCAGTTGTAACATTGCCTCAAGATTCCCAGATTCACCAGCTGGACCGGAGAGGAGATTGACAACTGACCTTTGGGACATGCTAGAATAGTATTGGGAATTCCTTTATAATTGAAAAAAAAGGGCCAATGGGGAACAAGGTACTCAAGGGGAGTTTGTGAGGGTGTAGTGCTTTTAATTTTTTAGTGCTGACTTATATAATTGCTTTAGTGAGCACGCGCCAGGTAACTTAAATGCAATCTGTTACAGATAACAAATGCAAAAATGACAAACAGTAACTTTCTTTCAAGTGAAACAATGAAATAAGTACAGTAAGCAATGCAGATGTCACTAGAGATCCACAGAAGCGCTGAAAAGCCACG
This sequence comes from Protopterus annectens, assembly GCF_019279795.1. Taxonomy (NCBI): domain Eukaryota; kingdom Metazoa; phylum Chordata; order Ceratodontiformes; family Protopteridae; genus Protopterus; species Protopterus annectens. The sequence continues at coordinate 624,831,215 of NC_056739.1, forward strand.
TTTTAGGTGGAATTAGCGTTTCAGGGAAATAACAAGCAAACAAGCATACAAACAAAGCTAGATTCAGCAGGCCTGGATCTAGTCTATGCTACAGCAAACAAGGTGTACCAATTTCAGTAAAAAACAGTTCAAATATGCAGGCACTATAAGCCTTTAACCAGAAATTCCCAGCTCAGAAGGGCAGAGTCCAGCCTCTCCTCCCACAAGAGTGCAGACCACGAACCTTCCTAATGTAAAATAACTGGCCTGAAGCCAAAGTGCTTAAACCAGAACTAATAAACTTTTAGAACAGACACGGAGCCCTGAATCAGCAGTTCCCAACTTAGAAGGATGCAAGCTACCTGTTCTGCCACCACAGTGCAGGCCACAAACCTTCCTAATGTAAAACAACTGGTCTGAGCCCAAGTGCTTAATCCAAAAGACTTAGAATGATAGCTACACTTTAATCAAGTTACTACCAAGCAGTAATAAATACAATTGAATACTTTAAAGAATGCCTGGATTAGTGCTCAAGTTATACAAACAAAGCTAGATTCAGCAGGCCTGGATCTAGTCTATACTACAGCAAACAAGGTGTACCAATTTAGTAAGAAACAGTTCAAATATGCAGGCACTATAAGCCTTTAACCAGAAATTCCCAGCTCAGAAGGGCAGAATCCAGCCTCTCCTCCCACAAGAGTGCAGACCACGAACCCTCAATGTAAAATAACTGGCCTGAAGCCCAAGTGCTTAAACCAGAATTAATACACTTTTAGAATAACAAGCACTGAGTCCTCAATCAGCAGTTCCCAACTTAGAAGGATGTAAGCTACCTGTCCTGTTACCACAGTGCAGAGCACAAACCTTCTTAATGTAAAACAATTGGTCTGAAGCCCAAGTGCTTAAACTAAAAGGCTTAGAGTGAGTTACACCAAGTAGTAAGAAATACAATTGAGTACTTTTAAGATGACGCAAAAGCAAAATAAAGTAGGAAGAAACGCACAGTAAAAGCAGATTTTTTTTTTTTTTTTTTTGAATGAGCAAACGAGATGGGCCCAGGAGGAGTAATCAAATGCAAATTTACAAGAGGGGCGGGCAGTTTCAAAGACACCTAGATTAACACCAACGCAAAAACAGGGAGGGTGGGCGGGAACCTACTAACAGAGTCACAGCTTCCAGCTAGATATTACTCAATGCAACTCAAACAATTTACTTTAAATCGTGTATTATTTGATAAACGTGCAGATAAAAGTTACTTAAATTCACTTAGGCGTTCAAGTTGATAGCATGCAGGTCTTAACCGGCCAAAGCTCACAGTTTAAACAGCCTCACAGTTTAAACAAAGTTCTTGGAACCAAGCAAGACTAAAGTAAATTAGAATGAACTCTGATAGTGAAGTTAAAAGTTTGCTGTGAGAAAACATAGCTGAAAGCTTTAGAGAGGTCCACAAAGATAGAAGATGCCCGGTTGCCTTCATTCTGGTGCTGATTAAGAGTGTTAGTGAAGTTAAGAAGGGCTGTGTAGTGCTGTGATTAGGGCAGAAGCCGTGCTGGGTTTTTGCATAAAAGATGGTTTAGGATTTGAGTATGAATGCACTTCTCAAGAATGTTTGATAAAGGTGATAGTGTAAAAATGGGCCGATAATTTGATGGTTCAGTTGAGTTGCAGCCTTTGTGTAATGGTAAAATGTGTAATGTTTTTCAGAGCAGGGATATATTGTTCGGAGACAAAGCGATTGATTAGAAATGAGACTAGGTATGATATGGCTTCTGCTACAATCTTATGGTAATCAGCAGGCAGTTTGTCTATTGTAAGGGTTGTGGGTTGAAGTTTAAGACATTTACATAGTACTTGTTGGGACTGGTTGCAGGGGAAAAGTGATTGCTTTTATAAGCCAAGGAAGAGAGATCTGGTGGAAACCATAGACCGATAAGTCTAACAAGCCTCATTTGCAAGACCACAGAAAGAATCATCATGGACCTTTTCAACAAAGACCAGGACGACTTTCAAACTCTTGACTCAACCCATGGGTAGATCATGCCTGTTAAACCTGGTAGACCTTTTTGAGATGTCATCAAAGCCCTCGAAGAAGGTAAAGGTACATACCACCTATCTTGACCTAGCCAAAGCTTTTGACACAATTCTCCGATTAGGTATCATTGAGAAACTCGCCTAGCTGGTAATTAACCATTCTGTCAGTAGATGGGTGGCCAATTGGCTCACCAACAGAAAATACACTGTCAAAGTCAGGAACTCCACTTCTACCCATAGACCAGCCATCAGTGGTGTACCACAAGGATCTGTGCTGGGCCTTTTACTATTTGGAATTTATTTCTCAAAGTCCAGGCTAAAGTAGATGGTCTGTGGCTTACTAAGTTTGCTGCTGATTGTAAACTAGTTGCAGTCACAGAGTCCCCAACAATGTTAATATATTACAGAAGAGGTTAACACAGACAAATGACTGGTGCCAAAGCCATGGACTAAAACTAAACGCAAAATGTGCATCATCCCCTTTGAAAAACAGTACTGGCAACAGCCCCCTAAGTTCAAAACCAGTAGTGCGAGACTTGGGAACACTTGCTGATGGCAATCAAATTCTATCACCATGTTTTCACAGTTATAAGGAAAGCCTTCTACATTGCACACACCATAAGTAAAGGCATCACATTCAGCTCTAAGGATGTTATAACTCCACTGTACTCAACCATCATTAGACCACTAACAGAGTACAATGCCCCCTTTTGCAGGTACCTCACCAAACACCTGCAGCAGCTGGAGGAACAACAGAGATTTCTCACCAGGAAAATTCAGGGTCTTCACACCATGACTTATGTGGATAGACTGAAAGCCCTGTCACTGTACCCTATACCCTATATCTTATAGACTGCTGAAAGTCAACTTGTGCCTAGTCTACAGGGCAGCCTCAGACTGTGCCCTACTGGAAATACTTCAGAGATCTTAACACAGCCTGTGACATTAACAGGACATGCTGGAGAGAGACATATCTCCCAGAAACTGTTCCTCCTCTGGAATAGCCTCCAATTCATGAAGCAGAACTCCTCAATGACCCTATTCAAGCACAACAGGACAACTGGATGGGAGACCAGTTTCAGCTTGGGGATGGTGCCCATGCCCTCAAAGGGAGAGGAAATGGTGCTGATCACAGAATCGTTCTGCGAATAATGCCCATCTAACCAAGGTCAACTATATCACGGCTAGGCTTGTAAAGGTAACTCTGGTACAAGAAGCCTAGGTTTGTAAGGACTCTAGGGCTGTTAGCGTAGTAACCTCCTATGAACCTATATGTGATGTATACTGTATTTAAATGGAAAAATGTTGATTTATTTTATTTTCTGTTAATGTAGGTTTGCCTTAAGTCATAATTTAATAAAGGTGTTTACAAAAAGATTTAGTTTTACAGATTAAAAAGTATTCCTTTATGTCAGCTAACTACTGATAGGAAGAGAAATAACTAAAGACCATACAAAATTAAGAAATTGGAAGTTCGTGATAGCAAAATATGGGAAATGAAAATATTTCACACTCTTTAGTCTTATATACAGCTTAGGTGTATTTGTATCAAATATAGAAGTTGTACATGGCAATAGAGAGTTGAAAGAACTTACGTGGCGGTAAAAAGCTAAGTGGGAAAAATTGTTTCTCCCCATACAACAATGTAGTTTAAGGTTACCTGATTTGAAGGGATACTTCAGAACTATACAGTTACTGAGCATGTACATAATTAAACAGAAGGCTGCAAAGGAAAGATCAAGATAAAACAGGGTGATGTATTTGGAGAGAGAGAATAATTTTGGATGCAAGTCCTTAAGTAATATAGTGAAAACCGTACAGAATATAGCATATACTAAAAAGAAGCAATACTAAGTATTCATAAATGTATGACTGGACTGGCTCTCTTGGAAACGGGAGGCAAGGCCTAAGAGTGGGTACTGGCAAGGGGAAATAGCTTTGGGGCTCAGTTTCCATGCAACTCCCAAGACCTCATAACATTATATAAGCAAAGCAGCAGAAAGTAGAGAGAGAATGGAGGGAATGAAGAAAGGGATGTCTGGATTTAAGATTACAGAAAATAAGATGGAGCTAGAATTTACTGGATAATGTATCAAAAGGGTTCTAGGTTACTACATCGACAACCCAAATAACCGACAACAAATAAACCGACACAACAACGCCGACAATACACGAAATAGACAACTGAAAATGTAAACACCGACAACCACATCATCGACATTCGCCACGTATTGCAGCAACTCAATGGTCAAATGCAGCAATACAACGTTCAGAACACTAACACTACCGTAGTGCACTTATTACACACGTGTTATAATATAACTACATGACATCACTATTGCAAACAATAGTATAAAACATTACTCAAACAGAAATTCCCTGCATTTTTGCAGTATGTTGCAAGTAAATGATACAGTAAACCACGATTAAACAGCAACTATTTCTCCTCCGGTATCTTCCACATAGTAGCATGCTTGCCTACTTTCACATACTACAAACTACACGAACCGTTTATACGTGTTATACTCAAGTGACACTCTAAGTTACTATATTATTGCAATTATTTTGATGTTCTCTGCTATCCAGATTCTTATTTGTCGATAAAGTCAGATTTCGGTATTTTTGTTCCACTGACATTTCTGTCGGTGTTCTCATCTGTCGATGTTGTAACCTAGAACCATCAAAAGAACCAAGGTACTGAGAAGCAAGTAATTCAGGACAAATACAACAGAGGGATATAAAGCTTAGAAGAAGTTTGGATTGATAAGAATATCATCAAACAGAAAGGGACAGGGAATGCTAAGTAAAAGACCAGCTCCATCATGGTTTCGTTGCACACAGAAAACAGGATACCATTAGACAATGGATAACATTAGGAGGGCATATAAAATACTGCACAGCTGTAAGAGTCACTCAGGTGATGTTATAAAGGATCATGAAAATGGAACAGAAAATTAAATTACAAAGGAACAAATGGAAGAAATCTGTAGGACTCCAAAGAATGCAAAGGTCTAGTAAGCTCACCATGTTTGAATGTAAATGTTTACAAAGGTATTTTTATACCTCAAGTAGACTTCAGAGAAATTCTCCCTCAGGGAGATCGCCATTATTTGCTATGTGATGAGGAAGAGAAAGGAACTGAAACATTTAATTAACTACTGCACCAACAGTTGCCAAATAAAACAGAAAATCCAAATACCACACTTTGGCAACTATAAAAGAACATAAAACTCTAAAGCAGTTTGACGAAGCGTTAACAGAAAAACAAACGTTTTTAGGGAACGTAATGGGTTGAGCAAATCTTAAAGTAATTTAAAAATGTTGGGGTAACAAACAAAATTATTCTTTTGAGCTTGGACAGGCCTACGTTTAATGCTATTGGTGGCCAACAAAGCAAGTAATTTAAAAAAAAATGGAAATTAAAATCTAAACCAATTGTAATGAAAATTCTGAATATTGCAAAGGAGATAAAAGAACTGGAGGTGGGATCTTTAGTAAAGGGAAGGAGCAAATTTCATAAATTCAAAAGAATCAGTGGGAATGTGAAAGTGTGCAAAATCTTTCCATAGCAGAAGTCCCTCTCTTCACTGTTGCAATATTCCTAACAGAAAGGATCTCCTGCCAACGACAGCCCAATGTCTGGTGTGTATACTAAAGTCTTTAGTACTAACAGGAGCTGTATGTCACACGTATGCTCTCCACAGAAGGCGTAGGGCATAAAGGTGACATATGGACGCACAAATTCAGAACTGAAAAAGCCCCAGAAGGAACAGAACATCCTTAGAGACAAGGAAGAATATGTGCATCTAGAAGGAGAAAAGGCAAAAGAACCCCTCGGCCAGAAGGCCAAGAAGGAACAAATTAGAGCAGAGTGGTGGGAGGGAGGGAGCGAATACTGCAACAGTGAAGAGAGGACATCTACTCTTATGTTAAGATTTTACACACCTGTACTATGTCCCTCCATATCATTGTTGCAGTAATCCTAAGAGAAGGAAGAATACAAAAACTCAAGAGGAAACCCGGGAGGAAGACAGTACTGAAGACCCCAAAAGAAATCCATACAGGATACCCCTAGCAAAGCCAGCTCTAGCCCTGGAAATAATATTCAGCTTGTTGTGCTTAGTGAAGATATGAACTCAAGACCAAATAGACGTTTTGAGGATGGAATTAGGATCCAGTCCCTTGACAAAAGCACCAGAGGTGGCAACAGCCCTGGCAGAATAAGCCTTTAGATAGGAGGAAACAAATTCACCCTGAAAGAACAAAAAGAAATAGCCTTAGAAATCCAAAATGAGATGGTTTGCTCAGAAACAGCCAAATCCAAGGACCATGGGATGAAAGGAAACTAAAACCTGGTCAGATTTGTGACTTTGTGACTATCACTAGTTTTATCTAAATAATATCAGAGCTCTCTATGCAAAACCAAGATGTGAAAACCTCACTGGTAAACAGTGCAGAAGGAAAAAAGGAAGGAAGATGAGTAGACTGATTAAGAGACTACTCATTGACCCCCTTGGGCATAAAAGGAGGATTAGTAGGAAGAGACACCCTGTCACTGTAAAAAAGCAAAAAAAGGAGGTACAGCCATGCGAGCCTGAAGTTCAGACGCACTCTTTGCTGAAGTGAGGGTGAAAAGTAAAACCGTCTTCAAAGTACAATGTTCTATGGAAGCTGAAGCATCAGGCTCAAAATCAGCCAGAGTCAACTTTTCCAGAACAAAACTGTGGTCTCTTGAAGGAGGAATTCGCTTCTTGGGAGACATGAAATTGTTTGACCTCAAATTTAGAGGCCAGAGGATAAGCCAAGGTAGACAAGCAGTAATTGATGACAGGTGAGCTTTAACCGAATATGCTAACTCAGCATGGAGCAGATCACACAAATAAGAGTGAACCTGCAAGCTACCCTGAAAATTCTAGCCCAATAACTTGCCTTCCGATGACATATAAACAACAGACAGGAATTAAAGGGCAATAAAAGAAAGACATATGGAACAAAGGATCATTTGTTGTTAAAGTCATAGTGGAGAAGAGTAAAAAAGGGGAATAATCTAAGTATGGCATGGATTGACTACAAAAAAAATCTGATGGTATCCCACACTCATGGATAAAAGAGTGCTTAAAATGTGCAAGGTACACCCTACACTGATAGACTAAATTACAGTGACCATGAAATAGTGGCAGACCACTTTGCAATTAAGTCATGATAAAGGACAAATTATTATCCCAGGGATAAAAATTCAAAGGGGATATTCCAGGGTCACTCTGTCACCACTGATATTCTGCCTTCCCTTAACCCATTAAGCTGTTTACTTAACAGCTTAGGCCATGGCTATAATTTGGCTCCTAGAGAATGACTAAGTGTAAAGACTTCTCACCTCCTCTGTCGATTTAAAAAAATGTTATGTACTAACTATAACATTCCATGCTTGTTGCCCATCTCGCCTTCATTCTTTGCTGGTTGGGTTGGAACTGAAAATTGATTCTGACTTGGCCTATACTAAAGCTCGAGAGCATCTACTGGCTTGAGGCTATAACCTATCCCATCATGCCTAGGGCAGAACCCCCAGATCTTGTTTGAAGTTAACAGTACTAAGATATTTATACCTATACACAAAGTTACAGCCTTTAAAATGCACTGTATAAGACTGAGGAAGGACATCAGAGAACACAGTTTCAAAATCCAACAAAGACCTCTTGATCCTCCAGCAGCCAAGGTTGGGGGAAGGAGGGGCAATGCAAGAATGAAGGTGAAATGGACAACAAACATGGAACGTTATGGTGAGTACATAACTTCTTTATGTTATGTTGTCTTATCTCGCCCTCATTCTTTGCTGGTTTGGATAGTGTCCCTAGCACCTTCTTTCTTGGGTGGCTCAAGGGAACAAACTCTTCAGAACAGTGGATCCAAAGGAGGCCCTATTCCGGGAGGCCACATCTACTTTGTAATGAGTGATAAAGGTATGAGACCTTACCTATGTAGCTGCAGCACAAATTGAATACATAGGTAATATAGTCTGAAAGGCAGATGCGGTGGCAATGGCTCTTGTTGAATGACCTTTTATCTTACCAGGAAATTGCTTATTTTGAGAGGAATATGAATAGGAAATAGTATCAGTCAGCCACTTAGAGTGACACTTGATATTGGAGTACCCTTTCTTTTGTCTGAAAAGGACACAAACAGCTTATCCAATTTTTTGAAGTCTTGCCCAGGTAGAGTCTTAGTTGCCTGTGTACATCTAACTGGTGTAATTTATACTCTGCTTTGTTGCTGTAATTTGGGAAGAAAACAGGTAGGTCAATAGACTGATTCAAGTTAGTCTCAGAACAGACTTTTGGGAGGAATGATGGGTTAGTTCTAATGGAAACTCTATCATTATGAAAAACCAAGTAGGGGGAGCGTACGGACAACGCCTAGAGTTCTGACACCCGCCTAGCTGATGTGATGGCCACCAAAAAATACCGTTTTCCATGTTAGGAACTTCAGATGACAAGATGAAGCTGGTTCATAAGGAGGAAGGATTAGAGTGGACAACACAAAATTGAGATCCCAAGGAGGTGGTGGTTGTTTCACTGGTGGCCTTAAAAAGGTGTCTCTCAAAAAGGCCTTGCACAGTCTATGGGACATAATTTTGAAGCCCATTTCTCCAATATGATAGTCTGAAATACCAGCCAATTGTACTCTTATGGTCGCTGCTGCTGCACCTTCACTGAACAGTTTTGCTTTAAAGTCCAAAATAGATGATACAGGGGCTGTGAAGGGATCAATGTGTTTTGTTTATAGTACAACAGGAAAATCTCTTCCATTTGCTTGCATAAAGCTTCTGAGATGTCTTATAGGATGAAATCAGAATATGTTTCACAGTGGGGGATAAGTCTGGCTAAAATCTTAAGTGGAGCAGCCACGCTGTCAGTTTGAGGGTTTTGAGTGAGGGATAAAGTATCCCTGACGGATGTGTCAGGATGTCTTGGACTGGGTCCAGAATCCACGGATCCTCTTGTGGATGGGGCCATAAGGGGAACCAAATCTGATGAGGCCAGTACGGGGCGATATGCATCAACTTGCTTCCCAACGTGTTGGCTTTCTGCAGAACTTTGGGGATCAAGGGGAAAGGAGGGAAAGCATAAATGACACCAGGGGGCCAATCATGTGTAAGTGCAACCCTTGGTGTCTCCCCCGGAGGGGGGATCAGTGCAAAGTAGCTGCTGCATTTGGCATTCATGCACGTGGCAAAAACGTTGCAGAAAGGCTGGCCCCACTAGCAAAAAACCTGGTTCGCAATCTGTTTTAGGGACCACTCAAGAAGCATTAGAATAGCTCTGCTTAGTTTATCTGCTATAACGTTGGTTTTCCCCGGGATATGCATTGCTATCGGAAAACATTGGGAAGATACTGCCCATTGCCATACTCTGAGCCTCTCAACATAGGGGATAAGATCTGGTTCCTCCTTGTTTAAGTACCACATCACTGACATACTGTCTTGTCTGAATTGCAATTGTTCCTAGTGGAAGGGAGTCCTGGAATGCCTGCAACACCAAAAGCACTGATCTCATCTTTAGAACATTGATATGCAAGTGGTTCTCGTATTCTTGCCAGACTCTTTGGACAATCTTCCTCAGATAATGTCCCCCACCCTATCTGGGAAGCGCCCGTGGTATCTGTGGCTATTAGTTGCAGAGGAATGAACAGTCTGCCCAAAACCACCAGAGTAGAGTGAAGCCACCAGCGTAGGTCCCTTTTGCAGGATTCCGTTATGATGATCTTGTGGGACATGGGTAACTCCTGCATGGACCATTGTGTGAAAAGTAACCACTGAAGGACTTGTGTAAGCGTGCGAGAGGTGCCAAAGTTATTGCTGCTGCCATGGTACATAGGACTTTTAGAATAACCTTTGCTTGAACTTTTCTACTTGCTGATGTAGGGTTCATATTCTGTCGGGAAGGAAGTTTGGCCATCATTTCCCTTGTGTCCATGTCTGCTCCTATAAATACAATATGCTGTGATGGCAATAAGCCAGACTTTTCAAAATTTATTGTAATGCCTAGCTGAGAGCAAAGGTGGCTCATGGTGTGTCTTGCTCGGATTGATACTTGCTCAGTGGTGGAGGTTAGGAGCCAGTCAAAGTACGGAAACACCAGAATCCTAGATGCTTCACGGTGAGCCATGACTACTGCCATACATTTGGTGAACACACTGGGGGGGCTGTAGTGAGGGTCACAGGCAGAGCTCGAAAGTAGTAGTGACTGGCTCCCAGTCGAAAGCACAAGTGACTCTGGGATCGCCTGTCCATCCTTATATGGTAGTACGTATCCTGAAGATCTATTGAGCACATCTAATTATCTTTTCCCAGAAAGGGGAGTACGGACTGCAGTGTCACCATCCATAACTTTGACTTCTATACTAATTTGCTTAGTGTGCTGAGATCCAAAATGAGCCTCCAGCTGCCTGTCTTTTTTGGAACTAAAAACAACCTTAAAAGTTCTGGATCCAACTTGGTCTGCGGAGACATCTTGGATGACTTTCTAGCAACCTTTGGATTTCTAGGGCTGCCTGGTTCATCTGAGCGGGTGGAACATCTGGTACCAATCTTTTTTTTTCTGAAGGGGGAGAGGGAAAAGTTATGTAGTAACCTCTGGATATGATTGCTTGTCCCCATTTGTCATTTGTTATATTTAGCCAGGCATTTGGGTATAATAAGTGACCCCTGACTATCTCCAGAGGTGGACAGATGGGCCCTCCTTTCAGGAGCGCTGGAAAGGCCTAACCAAGGAATGTATACATGTCGCCCTGATTCTGCAGACTGCCTCTGCTGTGAGGTCAGCATCTTTCATTATTTCCTCCTCTGCCCCTTGGGGAAGAATCACCACATGCGTCCGAAAAGGCTCTTTGGGACTTACAGAACCCCCCCCCCCCCAAGGCCTTTGGGCAAGGCCTGCTGGGGAGGGAGAAATAGACTCCCACGCCAGACAGAGTCTTTTTTTTTTCCTGCACCTGGTCAGTGTCTTTCACTTTCAGCCCGAACAAGGACGAGCCATCGAATGGGGCATTAATAAAGGAAGACTTGAAGGGCTCTGCAAACTCGCACAAGCACATCCAAGAATGTTTCCTTAGGGAGATTCCTGCATCCGCTGCCCAACTCGCTCCATCAGCCGCATAGGAGATAAGCCGCATGCAGAAGCTGACCACTGAATTTAAGGTAGCAACCTGAGAGGTGACTGAAACCTCCGCAGCTGTAGAACCTTGGAGAGTATCTCTCAACTCCTTTAGAAGATCCCTCTGAAGTCTGGTAAAGTGGGTTAAATAATTCAGCGACCTGAGGGTAAAGTCTGCTGATGAAAACATACACTTTCCGTATCTGTCCATCATTCAAGATTCCTTATTCGGTGGTTGGACAGATCAAGTTTAAGACAATTCCTTCTTGGTAGCCTCCACCACTACCATAGCATCTACCGGGACACCTTTTGTCAGGAATTCCTTGTCAGAGGGTGTTGTAATGAACTTATTTGGCCACCTTGGAACAGGTTCCACAGACTCCAGAGCACCCCACACCTTTCGACTGACTACATTGAGGAGATCGAAAGGTGGAGTCACCCAAGAGATAGAAGGGCAAAACCCAAAAGCTCCCAAGTACATGGACTCATCCTCAGAAGAACTGATGGATTTCTAGCCACCCCTCTGTTTAAGAATCTCCAGGATGTCTGCAAAGGAGACCCATTCAGAGGGGGACCATGGGGACCCTTCAGAATCATCCAGGTTGGTGCCTGAGGTGATGGACTCATCCGGGGAGTCTATGTGCTTCCTCTTAGACAATCTCTTCCAAGGGACCTCCTCAGAGGGGTACTCCGCGGAAGTGCAGAAAAGATAGTCTTGTCCACCGGGACTTCCTGGGAATTAGGATCTCTACACTTGGGGGAGAGTGATGGTGCTGAGACTGACAGAGGTGATTTTGGGGGAAGAGAACTCAAACCCAAGAGTGGAGCTGTCGGGGGTGGCAGCACTCTCTCCATCAGCTTAAAAGCCCCCTCACCCCCTCCAAGGAGGTCTCCAGTTCCAAAGACTCAGAAGACCAACCACGAAGTAGAGTGGTTGGCTCCAAAGGCGATGTAGGAGCAGAGCTCAACCTCGCCAAAGCCCCGAGTGGGAGAATTGGCTCAGACAGTTGTCCGATCCAACTCCCCTCCCTGAACCAGACAGGCAAATGTCGGCTCCTAGAATCCTCAGATTCCGATGGAACCGAGGTAGTCCGATCAGGTTTAAGAACTGATGGATCCTGTTGGAGGTCTCAGTTACAATGTTTCCACTACTATCTGCCCGAGCCCTCTGGCTCCGTACTCCCCGATCGGGTCGGAGGAGGAATCAAAGAGGGGAGGGTTGCCTTAGTCAGCTCCTGTTCCTTTTGAGTCCGTCTCGAAAGGATTTTTGCCAAAGCCGGTGTACAGTCGTCTCTTCAACACCCACTTCATGTCATCATAGGACAGACTCCTGAAGGAACGGGAGGACAAGGAAGGTGATCTTGCCCTTTCTAGGAGAGGAGATCTTCAGGTTGGAATAACAGTTTCCAATACAGGGGACAGTCTCCTAACCTGAAACTGTCGGTTCCCTAACTGATGGAACCGAAGAGGTAGTCTTTTCACAGCCAAAAGCCCTTAGTTATGAAGGAGGTGATTGTGACAATTTTTTTTAGGTGGCTCCGATGCCGGATCCGAAGCCAAAACTCTCTTCCCCTGACTTCTTCGATTTTGAGGAGAAGGTGATCCTGAAGAATGCCTTGAAGTCTGAGGTCCTTCCAAAGACTCTGAAAAGGGAACCTTGAGCAACCTCTAACAATAAATTTGTTTTTGTGTTCAAGGTGGACTCTACTGTTGAACACATGGCAAAAGGCACAAGATTCATGTAAGTGTAGGGCACCCAGGCAAACACAGCTGGTGTGCCCATGAGTAAGACACACTTTTTGTGATCACATTTTTTGCACCCAGACTGTTTGGGTTGTTTTTGATCCTTAAACATGTCTGCACTAAAAACTCAAAATAATATTCTGAAACTCGTTACTTCACAAGATATTCAAGACAAAAACAAGCAAACAAAGCTGTACACTCTGTGGATTATCAAAATTAAAACAATTGTATAAATATACCACTACAGCTTCACCAAGAAGCTCCAATGGAAAAAAATAAGGAAAAAGGATGATTAAGCAGAATATTGCTTAGTCCTATCGCTAGCTCAAGCCACACACACCAAGCGGGAGAAGTCCTCAAACTAAAAACGGATTCTCCATGTGGTCAAACAGGGGAAAAAACACAAATGGAAAGGCAGGGGAGCATCCTAAGTTAAATGGGCCGCTAAGAGCCCTCTAACTAAAATGGGCTACCTAAAGGGAAGGGGAAAGCTCTCTAAAATGAGCTGAGGGATAGGTAATTACAACAAGAACAGGAATGATGAAAAGAGAATAACAGCCAATGACAATAAAGCAGAAATATGCTGAATTAACTCTCAAACAACTAACTATAGCCTAAGGAATTTAACTATGAAGATTTTTTAAACAAATATTAACAATTAAAGAAAAAAACTTAGCCAGGAGCCCGTCAAAAGTCACCTGATCTGCCTGAGCGGCAAACGAGATCTGGACGTTCTGCCCTAGGCATGATGGGATAGGCTATAGCCTCGAGTCAGTAGAAGCTCTCGAGTTTTAGTATAGGATGAGTCGGAACAGATTCTTGGTTCCAACCCAACCAGCAAAGAATGAAGGTGAGAAAGGACAACATAACATCTGTATATTTCATTAGATGACACTATTGGAAACTCCTGGTGTTCTGGCTGAAGTGTGATTCTCAAACAATCTGGAAATATATCACTGATTGACAAGTATATTTCTTGGCATTTTAACCTTTAAGAGTTCTGCACTGCCTTAATTTTGCCTGACTGAATTATTGTTTGCCTGACTGAATTATTTTATATATTTTCTGGCACTGTTTTATGTTTCTCATCTGTCCTAAGACTGTTCCCCCCCCCACCCTATTCTTGTAGTGTTGTTATAGTTGGTGGCTTTGCTGTTGCTCGCCCACACTGTAAATTTGAACTGGGACACCCCTCCCAGTCTGGTGTTCATTCTACTCAATACAGTGAGAACATTTGAGAAGGCCAACCCACTTAGGTTCTTAACCTTTAATTTTTATTCTGGTCGTCCTCCCCATCTCCTTGCAGGTTACTAAAAAAAAAAAAAATAATTGCACTTCATCTTGCTTTTGCCTCTTCTTAAAAGTACTCAATTGTATTTATTCTGCTGCATATATTACTGCTTGGTAGTAGCCCGATTAAATTGTAACTGTTATTCTAAGCCTTTTGGTTTTAGCACTTGGGCTTCAGACCAGTTGTTTTACATTAAGGTTTGTGGTCTGCACTGTTGTGGCAGGACAGGTAGCTTACATCCTTCTAAGTTGGGAGTTGCTGACTGAAGGCTCAGTGTCTCTTACTGTAAAAGTGTATTAGTTCTGGTTTTAGCACTTGGGCTTCGGGCCAGTTATTTTGCATTAAGATGTGGTCTGCACTCTTGTGGAAGGAGAGGTTAGATTCTGCCCTTCTGAGCTGGGAGTTTCTGGTTAAAGGCTTATTGCTCCTGCTTATTTAATCTGTTTCTTTCTGAAATTGGTATACCTTGTTTCCTGTAGCATAGACTAAATTCAGACCTGCTGAATCTAGCTTTGTTTGTATAACTTGAGCACTAATCCAGACCATCTTTTTTGGAGAAGGTTCCCTGCACCCTAGTGGCAGGAGTGTGCATTCAGAACTTGTCTGATCGAAGACTGCTGGAACGGGGCTCAATTTTTAGCTTTTTATTAGTGAATTTGTTTAAATCAGTATGCTCATTTGCTACGGTTATATTTAAAAAAAAAAAAAAAAAAAAAAAAAAAAAAAATTTAGTACTTAATAAATAAGCACTTATGCAGGCATATCTAAGGGTCAGCTCCCTGTGTTTTCTCCCATCCACCTGATGAATCTGGGCATCTTGGGGCAATGCGGCAATTGCCTCGTGTACACAGACAACCCTCTCCTCCTACCACCAAACACTACAACCTGTGAGAGATGCACTTATATAGCCAAACTGGACGCAAAGGTCTCTTCAGCCAAGACTGGACTAGGCAGTCAAGAGGTGAAGGTAAACACTTGCACCACACCAGACTCATGACATAGTCCCTCAAAACCTACACCACCAAAAAACACACACGGCAACACAAAACACACACCTACAATCGTGGAGGCTCTCAATAAAAATCTGTTCAAGCAACAGAGACCTCCAAAGCAGAAATGCAAGCAATCTCCACCCCCCCAACACAATCCAAATGACACACAGCCCACAAACTCAGTGTGCCACTCAACCACAGCCCATAAGGCATAACAATGTACCCAACACTTTAATCACAGGTGACTCTATAGTCAGCCACACTGATGTTCCACTCACCAGGCTAAACAAGGAGAAAGTTGCTGCCAGTCGGGTGCCAGGATCCGCCACATAATGCATGCACTCAGGCAGGTATGACCCTAGTCCTGAGTAGCGTCCTGCCATCACCCAGAATGATACCCCAGTTCAAAGACAAAATGATTGACCAACAATTAGCTAAGCTTCTGGTGTCATTCTAAGGGGATCCAGTATCTGTCTGCCTGGGATGACATGATCGATAGACCACTATGCTTTGCCAGAGATAGCCTGCACCCGTTGCCCTTGGGATTCCTGATACTGGCTAAGGCTCTTGCCACCCCTATAGTGTCTTTTTTTAAGCAAGGTTCAAATGACAAATTCACCACCGCAACAGGTACAAGCAAGCAAAATCGGAGGGTAATGCTACTCAATGACAGAAGTCTAAACCTCAAAATGCATTCACTCGAGGCACTCCTGAAAATGGAGAACATCGACATCTGTGCAGTGACAGAGACCTGGCTCAAGGCTCCAGACAGCACCCCTGCATTACCAGGCTACATTTTCATACAACACCTTTCGGCCACCTAACCTGGATCGAAACACTAAAGGTGGAGGCATGTCCATATTCATTAAGGATATCCACACCTCCAGGCTAGTTGCTCAGCATAATGCATCCAAGACTATCCAAGTACAACTAACTCTGGGGCAAGACCGCAATCCAAACTGCAACTTGCTACAGACCCCCCACCATGCCCCAGGATTCCCACTCCTCATTTCTTGATTCACTGGAAAATATTAGGGTACAACCCAACACCCTAATAATGAGCGATTTCAACTACCCCACCATTAACTGGGAATACTACTCATGTACCAACTATTTTGCTCAATGTTTTCTGGAATTCATAAATTCCAATGCCTTGGATCAACTTATCCACACCCCCACCAGGGGCAGCAATATCCTAGACCTGGTCATTACCAACATGGGCGACCGGTGTTCCACACCAGAGGTCAGTTCCTAGTTGGTCAGATCCGACAACAAGCTAATCAGCCCAGACATCCACATCCTGCCCCCACCCACCACTGAGGAAACCACCATAAAAAATTTCTCCAAAGCCAACTTTATGCTTAAGACAGAAGTGGAAAACTTCACGACACACATGCATACGGACAACAGATGTACTACTGCTGAATCCTACACAAATGCACTTTATAAGCACTTACACGAATGCATAGATCGTGCTATCCCTAACAAAACCAAGATGCTATCCTCCAAAAAAAAGGAAGCCAATCTGGTGGTCCCCTGTCAAATAAACTCTACAACAGAAGAAAGAAACTGTTGCAAAAAAAAAAAAAAAAAAAAAAAAAAAAAAAGTAAGAACTCCCTGGTTAGCCTCAGTAAGAAGCTGAGATCCCTCATAAAATCTTCCAAAACTAGTTACGAAAACAATATCGCCACTGAGTCTATAGCCAACCACAAAGCATTCTATAGCTATGTCAAGAATCTCAGTAACACTCAGATCTGCTCTGAGTTGCAGCACAATGGCACTAAATATACAGAACCAACTGATTGCCAACATCTTGGCAGACAGGCTCAGTGCTAAGTTTACCCCCCCTCACCCACTAAAGGGCCCATCTCTATACTGGAAGAATGCAAAGTTCTTGTAATCACGGCTGCACAGGTAAAAAGCACACTCTCCAAAGCCAAGAACATGCATCCATGGGACCTGACAACATCCCAGGCTATGTTCTACATTAACTACAAAATGAAATGGCACCCCACCTAAACACCATATTCAATCATCGCCTCACCTCAGGCTTTGTGCCCACTGAATGGTGCACAGCGGCAGTTATTCCACTCCACAAAGGGGGAGCCACCACGGACCCCGGGAACTACTGCCCCATTAGCCTGAGCCTTGCCTGCAAGGCCATACAACATATCATGGAATTTATAAAGACATTGGTAATCTCCAAACTCTGGACCCCACCAAGTTCAGGTTTGTTAAAGGCAAATCATGTCTCCTAAACCTGAAAAACTTCTTTGAAGAAGTCACCAAAGCTGTAGACGAGGCTAAGGTGGTTCACACAGCCTATCTAGATCTCACCAAGGCTTTTAACACCATCTCCCACTCTGGAATTATACATAAACTCACTAAACTAGGTATAAATCCCTAAGCCACAAGATGGGTTGCCAACTGGCTCACTGACCAAACCCACACTGTGAAAGTAGCAGACTCCAAATCCGACTACAGACTAGTGACAAGTGGAGTACCACAGGGTTCAGTCCTGGGTCCTCTCCTGTTCGACAACTATTTTTCTGAAGTACAGGCCAACACAGAAGGTCTTTGCCTAAGTTCGCAGATGACTGCAAACTAGGAGCCATAACTGAAACTCCTAACAATGTGGCCATCCTATAAAAAGGCCTCACAGACAGATGTCAGGTGTCAAAGCCATGGCCTCAAGCTCAATGCCAAAAAGTGCACTGTCATCCTCTTTGGTAAAAACTCTGTACCCATGAGCTACCACATATGTGGTAGTCTACTTAACACCGAAAATGTGATGAGACCTTGGGACACACGTGGACAGTAGTCTCTCCTTTGATAATCACATCGCCACAGTAGTCAGGAAATCCTTCAATGTGGCAGACATCACAAAAGGTTTCTCATACAGGAAAAAAAAAAAGAGGTAATTGTTCCCTTATACTCGTCACTCATTAGACCCATTAGAGTACAATGCCCCTTCTGGTATGTACCTCAAGACATCTACAACTGGAAAGGCCGCAGAAATTCTTCACAAATAGGATTACCTGCCTCAAACAGATGCCCTACGCAGTCTCAAAAAACTCCAGCTTTACTCCGTTGCATATCACCTACTCAGAGGCGATCTCTGCCGAACATACAAAGCTATGTCAAACCCAGAGCTGCTGGACATGCTCCACTTAAAGAAATCTCAATCCCTCCGAGCTACATGCTCTAGGGACCTAAACCTTGTGACCACAATAAACAGAACATGCTGGAGGGAAAGATTCCTTTTCCAAAGACTTCCCATACTCTGGAACAAACTACCTATCTATATCAAACAAAACTCATTAGCACTCTTCAAAAAAATCTTGATGATTGGATGAGAAATAGGAAATTCACCCTGGGTATCACCTCTTCTCTGCTCAGCAGGGACACAGGAAAATAATTTTCTTGGGTGGCGAAAGCCTGGGTACCTTTTTAGCTAGGCTTGTATAGGCCCTAGGGCCGACAGCCTAGCACCTACCTATGAGGAACTGAAAGCACAACTGCAGGTTGGTCAAAACTTTCAGTTGATATAAGAATGTCATTTGGTCTTGATAAATGTGCAAAACAACCATTAAAGCAGGAAAACTGCAGCAGCAGGAACACATCAGTTTGGGACAAGAATATGATACAAAAGAACTTGAGTAAGAGGTACTGTATAAATATTTGGTAAAACATGAACAAATGCAAATAAAACTTTGTAAGGAATACTTTAGAAGACAAATTAATCCTGAAAAAATCATTGACATCTGAGAGCAAAATCCAAGCTATAAACCAATTTGCTCTTCCTGTCCTAATAGCTTTGGAGTGACTGGCCCCAAAACGTGTTGGATACATTAGATAGGAAAACAAGGATGCTTCATGCTCACCAAATGATTTATAAAAATCAGTGTATAACAAGATTAGATATTCCCCATTCCAAAGGAGGGATGGGCCTCCTTGAAATTGATTACATGTATAAAGCTGCAATCATGTGACTCCACACATCTGCTGACCTCAAGACCCAAACATAGTGAAAGTTTTGCAACATGACACGAATAAATCTAAGATGACTTCTCTGCTTAATCTAGCAGAAGCATATCGGCATCAAGCAGGAATGGAAATCAAACCAGACGTAGATAAAAATTAGGTAACAGAATGTGCCAAAGGTGAAGGACCAGATGAGAAGACAAGAAATGTGGAAAATGCATAAATATAGTTACAAGTATAGAAAATGTCTGGAAGAACTTCATGTTGATCAGGAAAGAGTGCAGGAATGGTTAAGGAGAGGTGAACTCAAAACAAGAGATGAAAGATTAATATTGATGGCCCAAGGCAGTGGGCTGCATACATATTGGTTTACAAAGTTCACTGAACATGTGGGAGAAACAGACAACTGTAGGTTTCGTAAAATCACACTGAAAACAGTCACACACCTTGTTGTTGGTTGTGACACTAATGGCAGAAGGACTGTATACTGAAAGGCATAATAATGTGGCAAAGACTGTTACACTGGGGATTATGCAAACATTATGGTATTGAAGTGGCTGAAAAACACTGGAAACATGAGCCACAAAGCATCACAGAAAATGAAGTTTATATCATATGGAATCACCCATTATCAGCAGTTCAAAAGACACATGCTAGAAAAATGGATATAATGGTCCATAAAAAGAAGACAAAAGTAGCATTGATCTCGCCACACCCAGTGACTACAGTGTGTTGCATACAGAGACACAGTGTCATAAAATATCAGGATCTGCAGGCAGAAGCTAGAGCAATGTGGAAGAAAGATAACCAGACAGTTC
This sequence comes from Protopterus annectens, assembly GCF_019279795.1. Taxonomy (NCBI): domain Eukaryota; kingdom Metazoa; phylum Chordata; order Ceratodontiformes; family Protopteridae; genus Protopterus; species Protopterus annectens. The sequence goes on from NC_056739.1 coordinate 624,851,203, forward strand.
CAAGACTAGTAAGAGCAACAGGTCTTATAAAAAATAATCTACAACCATATTTAGTTAAGTTACCAATCCGTGTAACCCCATACGAACTGCAGGAGTCGTCATTACTAGGCACACTACGGGTGCTGCAAAGGGCACTTTTGGCTGACAAAGATTGAAACAATACGAATTTTATGAACTTTAATTGCACTTTGACTTCGGAATGGGGTCCACTCCAGTCATGTTTTTAGAAAGCGAAAAGATTTGGAGAAATTAAAAAGTAAGACAGAACCATAGTAACCTGCACAAATAAGGGATCTTGATTTCAAATCAGACATAGAAGACGTAGACACAGAAAATTTTTCCATTTGAACAAATATGATTTCTTGGTAATGGGTTTCCTGGCTTCCTACAAGATCTGAAGCACATCCTCAGAAAAAAAAGGTGCCTAAAAAGAGATCAAAACTCGATCACCCATAGCATCAGTTTAAGAGAGGACAAATGAGGATGGATAACAGACCCCTTGTCTTGTGTGCGAAGGTCCACCCATGAGGTAACTTGGGGTGACTGCCCCTGGACAAGTGAGAAAGAAGGGAGTCATCGGCAAGATTTTGGGAGAGTGTTGCCTGATCTTGTGCAAGACTCCTTGGAAGGAGACAAATGGAGAGAGAGAGAATACAGAAGCATCCCCTTCCAAGGGAAAGGCAGGGTATCAACTTCCCAAGCCAGAGGACTGGTGACTCAACAGAATAGAGGAAGTTGTCTGTTCAGGGGTGAGGCAGAAAGATCTACCTGAGGAATAGCCCCCACTGATGGACAATGTCACTAACACATTTCTGTGAAACATCCTTTTCTGAGCTCTTGTGGTGGACCTGCTCACAGAGTGTCTGCCACTAGATTGTGCTCCAAGGGATGAAATAGGGAATGAAAAGCCTGAAGAGCTAGAAGCATGGTCCTCATCTCCTTTACATCAATGTGGTCTGACCTCTGATGCAGAGGCCAGAGACCCTGAACATTGAGAGAACCGAATGAGGCCCCCTCCAGCCACTATCTGAGGTGCCTGTAAAGAGCTCGTGAGTCTGGGCTGGAGCTTGGAAAGACAGCCCAGGTTGAGATTGAGTTGATGAATCCACTACTGAAGCCTAAGCATGAGGGAGAAAGCAGACTGGGAAGTCCAGGTGGTGACGGTGTTGAAGCCACACTGACATGAGGTACCACTGCAGATTTTGCAGATGGAGCCTGTCCAAAAGCAGAGTGAGAAAGGTGGAAGCCATAAAACCAAGGTTCCTGAGAAATTACCTGGCCATGACTGACTCATGAGGAAGAAGAGACAGGGAAAAAAGAAGTAAGAGACAAAGCCTACGGGCAGGCAGGGATGCCAGCATGGGGATGATCTGGATTATGTTACAAAGGAAAACAATCATGGGAAGGGGTCAGAGCTGATTTCTGACAGCTTATTATAAACCCCAGCTCCATAACAGGAATATACTAAACTGGAGATCTTGAAGCAGAGCCTCGGGGTAAGAAACTTGAATGAGCAGACCAGATAAGGAAAGATCTGAACTCCTCCCATCCTATAAAAAAAAAACAATCACAGGAGCAAGACATTTGGTGAATACCCTTGGGCCAGTAGAGAGGCTAAATGGCAAAGTAGAGAAACGTAAAAATTCCCTGAAAAGAGTAGGATGGGGATGTGAAGGTAGGCATCCTTGATATCCAAACAGACTGGAAAGGACTGAGCAAGAATAAGAGGAAATAAGGTGCGAGGAGACAACATCCAAAAGGAGGGAATCTTGAGAAAGCTGTTGAGCTGGGAAAGGTCAAGAAATGGTCTCCAACTGCCCACCATCCTGGAGTAAAAACTCCTCCAAAACAGAAAGAAGCACCCTTGGGAGGGTGGGCTCTTCCCGAGGAGGTCTAAGGATGTCCAAAAAAGGAAGAAGGAATTTCCAAACCATGAAATATCCCTGGCAGATAATGCAAGAGTAAGTTGTGATTCGCAACCAGTATGGAAGTGACAATAGAAGAAAGTGATAAAGGGACCCAGTAGAGGGAAAGGGGAAGCAAACTGTCAAATAGAATCCTGTCTTGTCCTGAAAAGCAGGTTACTCTGAAGTAGGGGTTTGAGTACACTTAGCAGGAAGCATACATCTAAAACACTTTTTACCCCTGGGCGAGGGTGAGAGACTGCCTTCAAACAAAAGCAGATTTGGAAGGGTAATTACTCAAACTTTGGAATAGGAAAAACATGTTTCAACTCATGCAATGCCTTGTCCTTATCCTGAACAGACAAAAGGTTCAGCAGTACTATCAAAAAGATTTTTATGATCAAAGGAAGCATCCAACAATTTGGCCTTAACATCTGAAAAAGAAGCCACGAGTAATGCCTCAAGACAAGACCAAGTGCAGCTGCCTTGGAGGAGCATTAGCTACACCATAACTGCACTTAAGAGAATGTTGGGCAACTTGCAAGATGGAATCCAACAAGGAAAGAGCAGAAGAAATCCATTTAGAATCAGGAAGATCACAGATGACCCAAAAAAAGCCTGAGAAACGTTCATAGGTAGAGGTACTAGGCTATCTGCCCAAAGGCATTTATAAGCCTAGCCAGAATGTGTTGGCTTTCGCCGCCCCCTTAGATTAGTTCCCTGTGCCTCTGTCCAGCAGAGCCATTGAAGTGATCCCTGGGATAAACTTTGTTTCCCATCCACTCGTCAAGGTTTCTCTTGAAGAGGGTTAGCGAGGAGCTCTGCCTAATGTAGACTGGAATCTTGTTCCACAGCATGGGAAGTCTTTGGGACAGGAATCTATCTCTCCAGCACGACATATTTATTGTTGTGGTGAGGTTTAGATCCCTGGAGCGTGTGGCTCGAGAGGATATGGTTTTCTTTATTTGGAGCATGTCCATCAATTCTGGGTTGGACATGGCCTTGTATGTCAGGCAGAGATCACCTCTGAGTAGGTGGTATGCAACTGAGTACAGCTGGAACAGTCCAGTCGAACTGCATAGGGCATCTGCTTGAGGCCAGTGATGATCTTGGTGAGGTACTTCTGTGGTCTTTCAGTTGTTGCAGGGGTCTTGTAAGGTACATCCCAAATGGGGCATTGTACTCTATGATGGGTCTGATGAGTGATGCATAGAGGGGCCCAATGACCTCTTTCAATCTGGATGCAAACCCTTTTCATAGGTTCATAGGTTAGTACTAGGCTATCAGCCCTAGGGCCTATACAAGCCTAGCCATAACAATTCCCTGAATATTTCTTCCCACATTATTTACTTTCCTGGACCCCTGTCTAGCAGGGCGACTGATGTGATCCCTGGGGTGAATTTCCTTTCTCCCATCCAATCGTCAAGGTTCCTCTTGAAGAGGTCCAAAGAGGCACTCTGCTTGACATGTATGGGCAATCTATTCCAGAGTCTGGGGAGTCTCTGGGTCAGGAACCTATCCCTCCAACAGGATTTGTTTATTGTGATGACAAGGTTTAGATCCCTGGAGCGTGTAGCTCTGAGGGATTGGGATTTCTTTAAGTGTAGCATGTCCAACAGCTCTGGGTTTGACATGGCCTTGTATGTTAAGCAGAGATCGCCTCTGAGTAGACGATATGCGACAGAGTATAGCTGGAGTTTTTTAAGGCGGTCAGCATAGGGCATCTGCTTTAGGCCTGTGATTCTTTTAGTAAGGTATTTCTGAGGCCTTTCCAGTTGTTGCAGATGTCTTGAGAGGTACATACCAAATGGGGCATTGTATTCTATAATGGGTCTAATGAGGGATGAGTACAGTGGGACAATGACCTCCTTTTTTCTGGATGAAAAGCCCTTCGTGATGAGGTGTGCCACATAGAAGGATTTCCTGACTGTTGTGGCGATGTGGTTATCGAAGGTGAGACCACTGTCCACCTGTGTCCCTAAGTCTCTTATCACACTTTCTGTGTTTAGTGTACTGCCACCTATATGGTAATTCATGGATACATGTTTTTTCCCAAAGGGGATAACAATACATTTCTTGGCATTGAGCTTGAGCCCATGGCTCTGGTACCAAGCATCTGTTTCTGTAAGGCCCTTTTGTAGAGTATCCACATCATTTGGGGATTCAATAATGGCTCCCAGTTTGCAGTCATCTGCAAACTTTGTTAGCCAGAGTCCCTTAGTGTTGACCTGTACTTCAGAGAAGTAGATGCCAAACAAGAGCGGCCCCAGGACTGAACCCTGAGGCACTCCACTTGTCACTTGTCTGGAGCTGGATTTGGAGTCGGCTACTTTTACAGTGTGGGTTCCATCAGTAAGCCATTTAGCAACCCATTGGGTGACATAGGGATTAATGCCCAACTTAGTAAGTTTATCTATGATTCCAGAGTGGGGGATGGTGTCAAAGGCCTTGGCAAGGTCTAGATAGGCTGTGTGGACCACCTTACCCTTGTCCATGGCTCTGGAGACTGATTCAAAGAAGTCAATCAGGTTCAGGAGACAAGATCGGCCCTTCACAAACCCAAACTGGGTGGAGTCCAGTGTTTGAAGGTTGCCAATGTCTTTGTTTATAAGTTCCATGATAATACGCTCCATGGCCTTGCAGATAAGGCTTGTCAGACTGATGGGACGGTAGTTTCTGGGATCCAAGGTGGATCCCCCCTTGTGGATTGGGATAACTCTAGCTCTGCACCACTCAGTGGGCACGAAACCTGAGGTGAGGCTATGATTAAACATGACACTTAGGTGAGGTGCCAGTTCATATTGTAGTTCATGTAGTACACAGCCCGGGATGTCATCTGGTCCCATGGATGCTGTATTCTTGGCTTTAGAGAGTGCGTTTTGTACCTGTGTGGCCATTATTACTGGAATTTGGCAATCTTCCGGTATTGAGATGGGCCATTTAGGGGGTGAGAGTGGGGTGAAGTTGGCACTGAATCGATCTGCCAGGATATTGGCAATATCCTTCGGATCAGTATATTTAATGCCATTCTGTTTTAGCTCAGAGCAGATCTGAGCATTGCCATTTAGATTCTTGACATAATTATAGAATGCTTTGTGGTTGTCTTTGGAATATTTGGCAATTTTATTTTCGTAACTAGCTTTGGAGGATTTTATGAGGCATCTCAGTTTCTTACTGAGGCTAGTAAGGGAGTTTTTTGCATCCTGGGATTTTCCTCTTTTCTGCAAAAGTTTCTTCCTTTTGTTGTAAAGTTTGTTTATGGCAGGGGACCACCAGATTGGCTTCCTTTTTTTGGATGAGAGCATTTTGGTTCTATTTGGGATGACACGATTCATGCATGAGTGGATGTGCTCGTTTAGTGCCATAGTGTAGGATTCAGCAGTTGAACTTTCAGTTCCCGTCTGCATGGGTGTCATGAAGTTTGTCACTTCTGACTTGAGTAGCATGAAGTTGGCTTTAGAAGTTTTTATGGTGGTTTCTTTACTGGGGGGTGGGATGTGGATGTTAAGGGTGATTAGCTTATGGTCAGACCTGACTAACGAGGGGGTGACCATAGGTATGGAGCATTGATTTCCCATGTTGGTAATGACCAGGTCTAGGATACTGGAGCCCCTGGTGGGACTATGGATTAGTTGATCCAGGGCGTTGGAATTTATGAATTCCAAGAACCGTTGCGCAAAGGTGTTGGGACATGAGTAGTTTTCCCAAATAATGGCAGGGTAGTTAAAATCACCCAGTATTAGGGTGTCTGGTTCTATCTTAATATTTTCCAGTATGTTTAGAAAGGTGTAGTGAGAATCTTGGGGTATGGTGGGGGATCTGTAGCAAGCTACAATTTGGATTGCAGTCTTACCTAGTGTTAGTTGCACTTGGAGAATTTCATACACATTGTGTTGGCCAACTAGCCTGGTGGTGTGAATATCCTTGGTGAATATTGACACTCCTCCACCTTTAGTGTTTCGGTCCTGGTTTGGTGGCCGAAAAGTGTGGTAAGAGTTGTAGCCTGGTATTGCAGGGGTGCTCTCTGGAGCCTTGAACCAGGTCTCAGTTACTGCACAGATATCGATGTTCTCCATTTTTAGGAGTGCCTCGAGAGAGTGCATTTTGAGGTTTAGACTTCTAGCATTGAGTAGCATTTACCTTCAGATTTTGCATGCTTGCACCTGTTATGGTGGTGGTTTTGTCCTTTGAAGTTTGCCTAAAAAAGGCACTATAGGGGTGGCAAGAACCTTAGCCAGTAACCTGAATCCCAGGGGCGACAGGTGCAGACCATCTCTGGCAAAGCATCGTGGTCTGTCAATCATGTCATCCCAGGCAGACAGATACTGGATCCCCTTTGAATGACACCATAAGCTTAGCCAATTGCTGAAGTCAATCATTTTATCCTTATATTGTGGTATCATTCTGGGCGAAGGCAGGATGCTACTCAGGGCTAGGGTCATACCTGCCTGGGCCACATGATCCGAGAGCTCTTCCATGTCTCTTTTCATGTAGTCCAGGGAGGTACGTCTCAAGTCATTCACTCCAACATGGACAATGACAGTCATATTTGTACTTGTTGTGGAGTGACTTGAGTGCATGCGTTATGTGGCGGATCCTGGCACCCGACAGGCAGCTGACTGTAATTTTCTCCTTATTCAACCTGGTGAGAGGGACATCAGTGTGCCGGACTATAGAGTCACCTATGACTAAAGTGTTAGGTACATTGTCTTGCCTTAGGCGCTGTTGCTGGGTGGCACACTGGTGTTGTGAACTATGTGACACATCGGTTGTGATTGGTGTTTGTTTGCGTTTCAGCTTCAGAGGTCTTTGTTGCTAGGGCAGGTTACAGTTAAGGGCCTCTGCATATGTGGATTTAGTGTTGCTATATGTGGGTGTTGGTGGTGCGGGTTTAGAAGGGTTATGTGTTGCTTGAGGTGTAGTGTGGGTGTTAACCTTCTCCTCTTAACTGTTTAGCACAATCTTGGGTGGAGAGAGCTTTGCTTCCATTTTGGCTATATAAATGCATCTCTCACAGGTTGTAGTGTTGGGTGGTAGGAGGAGAGGGTTGTCTGTGTACATGAGGCAATTGCTGCATTGCCCCAGTATGCCCAGATTCACCAGGTGGACAGGAGAAATCACCGGAAGCTGACCCTTGGACATGCCTGGTTTGGGGCTTTTTTTCTTTGTAAAGTATAGGAGCTGTTTCCTTAGCAAGGTACTTTGCAATTATAGGCTGTTTAGTGCCTACGATTAATTTCTCCTTGTTAACAAGGAGAGTGCAGTGTTTGTATGAGTTTAAGGCTTCCTAGTGCTTTCCAGCAGGTATTAGAGAAAGTGCTAGTCACAGGGATGCTTAAAGGTAAGATTGAAAAGAATGCACTCTGCAGTGTGCACTAGAGAAGTTAGATGTGAAAGTAGGTAACTTGAGTTTTACCTGTTTAAAAAGTTAAGGTTTAGTGGAGAGTTACTATTTTTAAAACAGCAAGATGGACTGAAAGGGGTGGTCACTTTTGTATTTTGATACTATGAAATACTGTAGGATGGCCAATAAATTTAAATAATTGAAGGGGTGGGATTTCAAAAGTGATGGTTTTGTGATTACTCACATAAGCCAGTGAAAGTAGAGAGAAATGAGATATATGTTCAGATTAACATAAGAGGCGGGCAACTAGAAAGACAGTGGTATTTAACAAGACAACTTAAATTGGTGGGAGGGCGGGAAAAAATTCTGCCTGACTCAAAACAGAGAGAGCTGTGGTCTCTCTTGAAGTTTTAATATGCTGTTTTAATATGATTAGGTGGGTTACATAGAAAAATTTTCTAACCACTTTGGCAATGTGATTATCAAAGGTGAGGTTACTATCTACTTGGGTACCCAGATCCCTTATTACGTCTTCCGTATTTAGGGGACTACCACCTATGTGGTAGCTTGTGGGTACTTTGTTTTTTCCAAAGGGGTTGATTATGTACTTTTTGGCATTTAGCTTGAGGCCATGGTTTTGACACCAGGTATCTATTTCAGTGAGACCCTTTCGGAGGATGTCTGCGTCAGCCAGAGAGTCAATTATAGCCCCAAGTTTGCAGTCGTCTGCTAACCTGGTCAGACACAGTCCTCCTATACTTGCCTGTACCTCTGAGAAGTATATGCTGAACAGGAGGGGTCCTAGGACTGAGCCCTGGAGAATGCCACTTGTAACCGATTTAGAGACAGACCTAGCTCCCGCAACTCTTACCATGTGGGTTCTGTCTGTGAGCCAGTTGGCAACCCATCTCGTGACGTAGGAGTTTATGTTCAGGCTGGTGAGCTTATCTATAATACCTGAGTGGGGAATGGTGTTGAAGGCCTTTGCAAGGTCTAGGTAGTCTGTGTGGACCACCTTTCCCTATTCTATAGCCTTGGCAACTGTATCAAAGTCCACCAGGTTTAGGAGGGATGATCTGCCCTTAAAGCCCAACTGGGAAGGGTCCAGTGTTTGGAGGTTTCCAATGTCTCTGTTAATGAGATCCATGATGACACGTTCCATAGTACTGCAGACCAAGCTAGTCAAGCTTATAGGGCGATAGATCACGAAGGTGGAGCCACAATGGACCCCGGGAAGTGGAATAACCATTGCTGTGCGTCACTCTGTGGGCACGTAGCCTGTGGAGAGGCTGTTTAAACAGTGCGTTTAGGTGAGGGGTTAGTTCATCTTTCAGCTCGTGTAAGACGCAGCCTGGGACACCATCCAGTCCCACTGATTATGTGTTTTTGGCTTTGGAGAGGGATGCTTTAGCATGAGTATCTGATTTCAGGGGCACTACATTCTTCTGGTATAGCTATGGACCCTTCTGGGGGTGAGAGGGGGTGAAATTTAAACTGAACCTGTCTGCCAGGATGTTGGCTATATCGATCGGTTCAGTGTATTTTGTGCCATTCTGCACCAACTCAGAGAAGATCTGAGAATTGCCACTTAGATTCTTGACATAGTTAAAGAATGCCTTGTGGTTATCTTTGGAGTCCATGGCAATTTTTCTTTCGAAGCTAGCCTTGGATGATTTTATGAGGGAACGTAATTTCTTGCCGATACTGGTGGGTGATGTCTTCCCTTCTTGGGATTTTACTTGTTCTGAACTAGTTTCCTCCTTCTATTGTATAGCTTGTTTATGGCAGGGGTCCACCAAACTGGTTTCCTTTTCTTGGAGGAGTGAGTCTTGGTTTTGTTTGGGATAGCACGATACATGCATTCTTGTAGATGCCCGTAGAGTGCATTAGTAAAGGATTTTGCAGCTTGGACAGCATTATCCTTTAGCATGGGGGCTTTGAAACTTCCAACCTCTGTCTTAAGTAATGTGAAGTTTGCATTTGAAAAGTTTTTCACAGTGGTTTCTTTGATCGGGGGTGGTAGCGGAATGTGGATATCAAGAGTGATTAGTTTATGGTCAGATCTAACCAGCGAGGGGTTGACCTCCGGTGTGGAACACCGGTTGCCCATGTTGGTGATGACTAGGTCCAATATGTTGTCACCTCTGGTGGGGGTGTTGACCAGTTGATAGAGGGCATTTGAGTTTATAAATTCTAGGAAATGCTGAGCAAGGGAGTTTTTGTACTGGAGTAGTTCTCCCAGTAAATGTTTGGGTAATTGAAATCACCCAATATCAAGGTGTTTGGTAGGACCTTTGTTTCCCAGTGTTTCCAGGAATGCGGACTGGGGGTCCTGGGACATGGTGGGTGATCTGTAGCAAGCTACAATTTGAATAGTAGTTTTGCCCATTGTTAATTGCACGTGGATGATTTCTGAAGCATCGTGCTGTGCCACTAACTTGGAGGTGTGGGTATCTTTGATGAATATGGATACTCCCCCGTGCTATTTACGGTGGTGGGTTTGTCTTTTGAGCCTTGCCTAAAAAAAGGCACTATGGGAGTGGCAAGAGCCTTGGCCAGTATTTGAAAACCTAAGTGTGACAGGCGCAAGCAGTCTCTAGCAAAGCAGCGTGGCTTATCAAGCATGTCATCCCAGGCTGACAGACACTGGATCCCCTTTGAATGACAACAGAAGCTTAGCCAGTTGTTGAAACTGTTAATTTTTTCTCTATACCGTGGTATCATTCTTGGTGAGGGCAGGATGCTACTCAGGGACAGGGTCATACCGGCCTGGGCTACGTTATCAGAGAGCTCCTCCATGTCTCTTTTCATGTAGTCCAGGGAGGTATGGAAAAGGTCATTCACACCAACATGGACAATGACAGTCATATTTGTACTTTTCTGGAGTGACCTCAGTGCTTGTGTTATGTGGCGGATCCTGGCACCCGACAGGCAGCTAACAGTAACCTTCTCCTTGTTAAGCCTAGTGAGTGGGACGTCAATGTGCCTGACTATAGAGTCACCTATTACGAGTGTGTTGGGTATGTCATTTTGCCTTAAGGGCTGTGATTGTGTGGCACACTAGTTTTGTGGAGTGTGTTTCATGGTTTGTGTTGGGGGATGGAGGTTGCTTGGATGTCTGCTTTGGAGGTCTCTGTTGCTTCTGCAGATTTTTATTTAGAGCCTCCGGGTATGTTTTCGTGTATTTGTGTGTGTTTTTTGCCGGTGCTGGTTTCATAGATCTATGTGAGACTGGTGGTGTGATGCAAGTAATTCCCTTCTCCTCTTGACTGCCTGGTCCAGTCTTGGGTTGAGAGAGCTTAGCCTCCAGTTTGGCTGTATAATTGCATCTCTCGCATGTATTACTGTTTGGTGGAAGTAGGAGAGGGTTGTCTGTGTACATGAAGCAATTGTAACATTGCCTCAAAATGCCCAGATTCACCAGTTGGACATGAGAGTACACCTGAAACTGCCCTTTGGATATGCCTGGATAGGGTACAGTGAACTGTTTTACTGATTGGCTGGTAAGGTCAAATAGAGAGCCTCGTCCTTCTCTACAGTACGGGGGGGGGGGTCTAGTGCTAAGGTTTATTAGTGCTTGCTATGAGTTTTGAGCAAGTGCTGGTAAGAAAAGTGAATGGTTTGAGTGCTTAAGTTGAAAGTTTGTCTAGTTCCAAGGGAAGAATTTAAGAGTAGACTTTGTGGAACCGGGAATATTTATACCCTAGCTAACCGGCACTGCCCGGCACACAAAACCTTGCAAATGCAGGTTTTATAGCAGGGAAATGAAAGAGATAGAAATTACCCCAAAATGGCCAATAAACTACTAATTTCTGGGCTGAAACCACTCCTCCAGAGACAGATAGGTTGCTCAAAGCTCCCTCTCTCACAGTGAGCAGAGAAACTTCCTTCTATCCAAGTAAGGTATGGGCCAACACAGAAACTTTTAACACAGGCCTGAATTCAGCACTAACCCAAAAACTGGACTATACTAGCTTAGAAAAGCGGGAAAACAAGTATTTTTTTTTTGTTTTTTTTTCCAGAAAATAAAGCAGATAGTCAAAAAAACACTTTAAATGCACAGAAATGGCCATCACACTTGAGTGTTTAGCCTACAACAGTTAAACAGGTAATTTGAACACAAAAAACACTTTGTTAAAGTGCAGGCAGTAAAATAAGTACAATATGTAGCTGAAACAAGCTTTTTAAATCACAGAAACTCTAGAAAATCTGCGTTTAGGCGGAATTAGCTAAAGGCAGCAAGAAAATGCAGAAAAATGATACTTAATCACTCCAAAGTCTTTCTTTTGTCTCTCTGCTGCTGTAGAAATCTGCAGTGCACCAGGCAGGAGCTTGCTGAGCTGTATATTAGGAGGGTCAAACATACCTAATCATATGAGTGTGGTAGTTAATGGCCATAAAGGATAAGGTGGCTGCAGTATAAATCTTCTTGCCTAGCCTTTTCATCACCCTACTATCCTTGTCTGAGAAAGGCAGCTTGACAGAGGGCAAATGTGTGGAGAATTTACCCAAAGAGACAGACACTACAGAAGGAATGGCAAAAGGGCATTTTGTAAAATCTGTCAGGTTTTTTGGGAGCTGGAAACAGAGAATATGGGGACATAGAAGCTGCTGATAAAGTATCCAAGAAGGCAGCCAGTAGAGAGAGGAACAGCAGAAGGCTTGGGAAACTCCATCTCAAGGAGCTCATACCACCAGTATAAACCTGGATTTCTGGATATCAGAAATTTGAGAGCAGTCCCTCTTGAATTCCCCTCAGTTGATAGTGTACCCAACAGTGAGTTCATCCTAATGAGAATCTGGACTATTAGAATCCTCTTCCTTGAACTCTAATCCTATGAAGGAAGGGATTTCAGAAGAATAAGCCAAGGACTATTCCCCAGAGTCCTAATCCTCAGAGGAACCCAGTTCCCTAGGTCTTTTAAAAGGAGTGGATGACCAAACAGGGGTAGGCACAGACACACCTATAGGAGACTTTAAAGCCTAAGCGTTAAACAACCCCTTGTGAAAAACTCTGCCATTCAAACTGGGGAGCCTGAAAGTACACTGGTGTAAACTTACCATAAATGTAGATGTTCGAGTGTATTCACTGTTGCAGTCATCACATCTGGGTAATCCTGACAGGAGTAGCCCTCAGTCAGCCCGAATACCAGAGGCTTAGTATTTCTGCGTCTGTTGCTGTCACTCCAGGATTGATGTCAGGTCGTCAGTGGTATAAAAACAGGAAGCCAATGTCATTACATCAGTTTTTCCTGCCACAACTGTCAGGAGCCCCCAAATAGGGAGCTAGGTTTTGGTGGAAGAATACCACCAGTAGAAAGTCTTCTTCTTTCGGCTATTCCTGGTTAGGGGTCACCACAGCAGATCACCTGTCTGCTCATGATTGGCAGTAGAGTTTTACGGTGTCAAGTTTCCAGACCGGCACCAACCTTCAACAGAAGGCGCACACACGCACGCACTTGCGCCTAGGGCCAATTCAGTCTCTCCAATCCACCTACAGCATTATCTTTGGTATGTGGGAGAAACCGGAGCACCCGGAGGAAACCCACGCGACCACAGGGAGGACATGCAGACTCCACACACAAGGCACGCCAGCCAAGGATCAAACCGGAGAACTTCTTGCTGTGAGGCGACAACACTAACTGCTGCACTACCATGGCTGCCCACCACCAGTAGAAAGTAAATACCAAAAATGCCCTGTAAGGAGAGAGGGAGAGCCAGAGACAAGGGGGGGTGGAGGGGGGGGGGAGGACTGCAACAGTGAATACACTCAAACATCTACATTTACGGTAAGTTTACACAAATGTACTATCTTCTTCGCATTTCACTGTTGCAGTCATCACATTTGGGTTGATTCCCAAAGCTGAAGAAAAGGGTGGAGGCAGTCAAGACTTGGGGCTGGCTAGGATGCCCTGCAAAGACTGCGGTGGCAAAACCTGCCCTGGATTTGAAGAAAATAGGCAGGTGGCAATGCTTGAAGGTATGAACAGAAGTCCATGTTGCAGCCTCCAGGATGTCCCTGGTAGGGATCCCTCTGAGAAAAGCTGCAGAGGTGGAGGTTTCCCATGTTGTTTGTAGCAGAAATGGATGCAGTGTGCTAACCATTTGGAAATTGTTTGGATATGGCCTTGCCCCCCCTGCTGTGAAGCTGACTAGCAATTCGTCACTTTTTCTAAAAGATTTAGTCCTATCCAGATAGAATCTGTGCTGTCTGTGCACATTTAGAGAGTGCAGAATACTTTCCCCCTTGTTTTGTGGGTTAGGGAAAAAGGTGGGCAAATGAATGGATTGGTTGAGAGCCACACTGGACACCACTTTAAGCATAAAGGATGGGTTAGTCCTGAGGGAGACCCTGTCAGCATGGAAAATGATAAAGGGCTCTACAGCCATGAGTGCTTGTAGCTCTGAAATTCTTCTAGCTGAAGTTACGGCCAGAAGCAAGGCTGTTTTCCAAGAGAGAAATTTTAACTCTGCTGAAGCTGCCAGTTCAAAGGGGGGGTAGGGCAAGCTTTTTCAACACAAAGTTAAGGTCCCAAGCTGGGGTAGAAGCTCTTCTGGGGAGCCTTGTTAACCCCTCTTAGGAACTGTTTGATGAGGGATGTGAAGAAGAGAGGTGGCTCTGTGCTACAATACGTAGAGATGGCAGAGGCATGAATTTTAGTAGAAGAGAAGGATAGACCCTTGTGTAGTAGGTCTGCTAGGTAATCCAGGATAACAGGTAGGGAGGACTGTGCTGGTCCGGCTCCCTTAGCCTGGATCCAGGTGCAAAACATTTTCCACTTATTAGCATAGGATTTTCTAGTGCTAAGGCGTCTGGCCTCATGTATAACATCCAGGACTTGTTTGCTTAGGCTGGCAGCTTGAGGAGAGGTCAGGGAATACGCCAGGCTGAGGGTCTGCAATTGAGGATGAATGAATTCTCCATTCTTCTGGGTCAGACGTGTTGGGATGCGAGGGAGGTGCTATGGTGGCAGGGGTGACAGGCTGCACAGCACTGGGTACCAGTGTTGGCGTGGCCAGTCTGGGGCAATAAGAATTGCCCTTGGTTTTTCCTCCCTTATTTTGAGCAGCACCCTTGAAAAGAGTGGTAGAGGGGGAAATGCATAGACGGAGAGGTTTACCCACTGGAAGGATAGAGCATCCACTTTCCAGGCCTTGCTGGGAGGTTCCCTGGGGCAGAATTTGCTGAGCTAATGATTGGAGTGGGATGTAAAGAGGTCCACCTTCGGGGGTGCCCCATTTCTGGGTTACAAAGGTAAAGGTTCTGTGGTCTAGCTGCCGCTCGTGTGGGTCTAGCAGGTTTCTGCTTAAGATGTCTGCCAGAGAGTTTAGAGAGCCTGGCAAGAAGTGTGATAGCAGGTGTATTTGCATGGCTGAGGCTATGTGCCAAAGGGTCATGGCAAGCCTGCAGAGAGGATAAGAGTGAGTCCCCCTGCTTGTTAAATACCACATCACTGTGGTGGTGTCTGTTTTGATCAGTAGAGACCCCCCGTGAGAGTAGGGGTCTGAAAGCTGTCAGGGTGTGCTGAACAGCTAGCATCTCTTTTTGTTTGATGTGCAGATTTATTTGATTTGGGCTCCAATGGCCCTGAAAGCACCTGCGGTCCAGGTGTGCACCCCTGGCATAGTCTAATGCATCTGCGGTGAGGGTCTGGATGGCGTGGGGTTGAGAGAAGGGAAGTCCCTTGTTGTGGTTGCATGCTGCTGCCTACCAAAGAAAATCTTTCTTTAGACAAGGTATCATTGGTATGACTAGAATGCAGGCGGCCATGAACCCTAGAGCTTGCAGGATTTTCCTTGCGGATAACTGGGTTCTGGTGGCTAGTTGAGAGAAGTAGCCTGTCAGGTAGGCTTGTTTTTCTGAAGAAAGGAATGCCATCTGGGATGCTGTGAACCCTAGAGCTTGCAGGATTTTCCTTGCGGATAACTGGGTTCTGGTGGCTAGTTGAGAGAAGTAGCCTGTCAGGTAGGCTTGTTTTTCTGAAGAAAGGAATGCCATCTGGGATGCTGTGCCCAAACTTTTTTGTGTGGGGACTAGTTTTGATATCTTTTTGTTGATCGCATACCCCAGGGAGGCCAGTAGGTCCTTTACAAAGGTCAGGTGCTGTAACAGCTTTTCCTGTTTGCCTGTATCAGGCAATCGTCTAAGTAGGAGTAAATCTGAATATTTCTTTGTCTGCAAAAAGCAATGGCTGGAGCCAGGCATTTTGTGAAACTCTGGGAGCAGTGGATAAGCCAAAATGAAAGCTCAGAAAACTGAAAGTGCATAGATCATGCCCTGAAACGTAGATATTTCCTGTAAGATTCCCTGATTGGCATGTGTAGGTAGGCCTCTTTTAGGTCTAGGGTGGCTAACCAAGCATGCTTGGAAAACATAGGAAGAAGCTGCTGGAGGGTGAGCATTTTGAATTTTTGTATCACCAGAAAGGTGTTTAGAATGGATAGATCAAGGACTGGGCTCCAGGTGCCCTCTTTTCTGGGTACCAGGAAGAGTCTGGAATAGAAAAGTACAGTTGTGTACACTTACCATAAATGTAGATGTTTGAGTGTATTCACTGTTGCAGTCATTACATTTAGGCTATCTGCTTGCAGGTAGTCCTCAGTTGGCCTGATTAACTAAGTCTTGGGTCCTGCGTCAGTTGCTGTCCCTTCTTCCATGACGTCAGGGGTATAAAACATGCAGCCGACGCCATTACTTCAGTTTTTCTTGCCCCAGATTTCAGATGCCCCCCTAATGGGAAGCAATTACAACGCACAAAGATATACCTACAACAAAAAAGCAAATACACCAAAAAGGCTTTTAAGCATAGTAAAGTAAAGTAGAGGTATAGCCAAAAGACGTTAGGGGGCTGAAGGGAGGGTAACCAGGGCTGCAACAGTGAATACACTCGAACATCAACATTTATGTTACGTGTACACAACTGTACTATGTTTTGTGTTTCACTGTTGCAGTCATTACATTTGGGTAGATTCCCAAAGCTATGGTTGGCAGGAGAAATTTAGATAGCATTACGGTCAGCTATAAGGCCTTGCAAGACTGCAGTGGGAAAGCCAGCTCTGCAAGGGGTGCAAAGTTGGCTTAATGGTTAAGGTGCTTACCTTACTGAAACAAGGTGCAGGGTTTGATTCTCATTTGGGGTAGCTGGCTAGACTTAAAATGGCCCACAAGGGCAGTTAGTTTAGTATGTATCTATGAACCTATGGATTTAGAGAAAATTGGCAAATGATAATGCTTGGTGAAAGTATGTACAGAACTCCACGTAGCAGCTTCTAGGATGTCCCTGGTAGGCACGCCTCTGAGAAAGGCTGTAGAGGTAGATGTAGCCCAGGTGGAGTGAGGTCTGATCCCCTGGGGATAGGTTTTCCAAGGTGCTTATAGCAGAAATTAATGCAATGGCTTATCCATTTAGAACTGGTTTGCTTTGAAAAAGCCTTCCCCTCTGCCCCTGTAGCAAATGCCATTTCCTTTGAGGTTTAGTCCTATCCATGTAGAATCTAAGTTGTCTGTGCACATCTAAGGAATGCAGTATCCTTTCCCCTTTATTCTGTGGATTGGGAAAGAAGGTTGGAAAATGAATGGGCTGATTAAGAGCCACACTGGATACCACCTTGGGCATGAAGGATGGATTGGTTCTGAGGGACACCCTGTCTGCATGAAAGATGATGAAAGGCTCCACTGCCATAAGGGCCTGTAATTCAGATACCGTTCTAGCTGAAGTGATTGCTAAAAGGAAAGCTGTTTTCCAAGAAAGAAATTTTAAGTCTGCAGTAGCAGCTGGCTCGAAAGGAGGAGTGAGTTTCTCCAAGACAAAGTTAAGGTCCCAAGCTGGGGTTGGAGCTGTCCTGGGTGGTATCAAATTTTAGCCCCTCTGAAGAACTGCTTGAGGAGTGGAAGAGAGAAGAGAGGAGGTTCTGCATTATAATGAGCTGAAATGGCTGAGGCATGGATTTTAATGGAGGAAAAAGACAGGCCCTTGCAAAGCATCTCAGTTAAGTATTGCAAAATCTGAGGTAAATTGGGCACTGCTGTGCTCATCCCTTGAGAGTGGTTCCAGACACAGAATCTTTCCCATTTTTCAGCATAAGATTTTCTAGTACTAGGCCTCCTTGCCTTTAAAATGATATCCATCACATGTTTGCTGAGGGATGGTAAAGGAGAGATTAAGTAATTAGCCAGGCTGCAAGGTTCAGTGTTAGAAGCTGAGGGTGCAGAATCCGCTTCTCCTGCTGAGACAGCAGGGAAGGAGTCTGAGGCAGGTGCCATGGAGATAACAGTGACACACTGCGCAGGAGGGGGTACCCAGTGTTGGCGCGGCCAGCCTGGAGCAATCAAAATCATCCTTGGTTTGTCCTGTTGGATTTTTAGTAGTACTTTGGAGAGCAGAGGCGGGGGGGGGGGGGAGGCATAGACTGATAGGTTTTTCCAGCTGAAGGACAGGGCATCCACTTTCCAGGCTTGTTTGTGGGGAGTCCTTGTGCAAAATTTGTCCAATTGATAATTCTGAGAGGAGGCAAACGGGTCTATATCTAGGCTCCCCCATTTTGCTTGTCAACATGTTGAAAATCCTTGGTTCCACTCGTGTGGGTCCATGAGGTTTCTGCTTAGTCCGTCTGCCAGTGTATTTAATTTTCTTGGCAGGAATTGAGCTTGTAGGTGCACTTGGTAGCTCAAGGCTGTGTTCCACAATGCCATGGCTAGTCTACAGAGGTGGTAAGAATGTGTACCCCCCCCTGCTTGTTTATGTCTCGCATAACAGTGGTGTTGTCCATCTTTACCATTAGTTGTCCTGGAAGAATGTTGTCCTTGAAGGCTGTCAGAGCATTCTGTACAGCGAACATTTCTTTTTGATTGATATGCAAGTGCATTTGACTTGGGTTCCATTTGCCCTGAATGAACTTCCCTGCCAGGTGAACCCCCCCCCCCCATGCATAGTCTGATGCGTCTGTTAAGGTTTGGGTGGCAGGGGGTGGTGTGAAAGGTAGTCCCTTGCTTTGGTGACAGACCTCTGGCGTAGGCAAGGTATGATAGGAATCATTGTTTCCAGGTCTTGAGAATGTTGACACCACAGGCTTTTTAGATACCACTGTAGTTTCCTCATAAGCAGTCTTGCATATGGAACTAGAAGAATGCAGGAGACCATGAACCCCAAGGCTTGCAATATTTGTCTTGCAGATAAGCAGGGTTTTTGTGACCACTTGTCTGAAGTCGGTTGTCAAATGAATTTGTTTCTCTGGCATGAGGTAAGCCGTCTGCGAAGTTGTATTCAAGCTTGCTCCCAGGAATATAATTTGTTGACAGGGTACCAGGTGTAATTTCTTTTCATTTATGGTATATCCCAGACAAGTTAGAACCCTTTGTACAAAGGCCAGATGATTCAAAATCATGTCCTGGCTTTCTGCCAGAATTTATTCATCCAGGTATGGGTATATTTGAATTTCTTTGCCTGCAAAATGTAATAACTGGAGTTACGCACTTTGTGAATACCCTGGGTGCAGTAGATAAGCCAAAGGGCAGTGCAGAGAACGTATAGTGCATGTAGCCTGCTTTGAAGCGTAGGTATTTTCTGCAGGATTCCCTAATTGGGATGTGCAAGTATGCTTCTTTTAATTCTAGTGTTGCCAACCAGGCATCTTTGCCTAGCATTGGAAGTAATTGAAGAGTCAGCATCTTGAATTTTGGAATCTCCAAAAAGATGTTTAGAGTAGACCGGTCCAGGATAGGACGCCATGAATTGTCTTTTCTGGGTACCAGGAAAAGTCTCTGGTAGAAACTTTGTCCCTTTTCCTCTTCTGGTACTAGTTGAATAGCCCCCATGCTTAAGAGAGAAAGTACTTGTTTTGGGGCCTCTGGCCACTGATTTGGGGGTAGGTCCGGCCACCCGCTTGGTGTTGGCAACGTGTGGAAGTGAAATCTGTATCCCTGGGACACAGAATTTAAAACCCATTTGTCCTGGGTAATGGAGTTCCCAATTCTTTACATGAAGAGCAATCTTTCCCCCCAAAGAGGCAGTCAGTTAATAAGTGCTTGGAAATTTTTTTCAATATTTTTTTATTTATTCTTTACATCAAAGCAGAACAGTAAATGCTTGTTATTTATCATTTACTGAACATTAAACAATTGTTATACATTGAAAGTAATGCAAAAAGAGGTTGATCAATCAAACAATACTATTTACACTATATACATAGATGCTTTCAAAATTCAGCATAGCAAAAAAAAGAAAAAAGTAGTTTTGCAAGAATGATTATAGGTACAATATTAAAGAGAAAAAGAAAAACACTTATATGGGTTAGGGATGTATGATGTGTAAAAACTCCTAGTTATAGTGAAGTATGAACATTTGTGGTAGGTTATGCAAGAATAATATTAAAGATTTGTTCCCATAAATTCCTAAATTTAATATTTTTGTCCCTTTTATTAATTATTTTATGGGCTAATAGTTGTTTAGTCGCCATCAATCTGAAGTTCTCCCATGAGTTATTAGTTGAGTTAAGCCAATTGGTAGCTATATAAAGTTTCATGTAGAGAACAATATTAATTAGGGTAATTGCTTGTTTTTTGGAGATATTATTTGGAGGGATATGTAGTAGAGTAAATTCCCGAGTGAGTGTGGATGTTTGGTAGCCCATCTTTTGTAACTGAAGTTTAAGGGAGTTCCAAAGTTTAAATACAGATTTACAGCTCCATAAAAGATGGAGTAGGTCAGCAGTTTGGTCTTTACAGTGTAGGCAGAGTGGGGAATTCATAGGGTTAAATTTATGAAGAGTAGCAGGTGTGAAATACCCGTGGTTATAGATCATGAGCTGAGTAAAAGCAAATTTCTGAAGGGATATAGATTTTATTGTTGGGTTAATTGCCTGATTCAATTGATGGTTATCGATGGAGAGTTTTTTTCTCCAATATTCAGAAATAAGAATGTACTCCTGGAATTTAATGTCTTTTATCATTTTGTAGGTAAATGTAGTACATTTTTTTGTTGACAGGATAGTCTTCCAAAGTAAATTCCAAGTTGCTATATCATCATTGTTTATGATAGTGTCATGGAGTTAGCAGATACATGATTCTTTAATCTGTCTCAAGATCAGTAAGTATGATTTGGGAAGATTCAATTGGCTCCTTACTTCTTGTACAGAGCAATTTAAATATGGATATATGTCTTGGATGATTGTGTTTAATAGACGAGGGAAGTGGTTTAGGTTTAGAGTTTGGTTATTTATTTTAAGATTAGGGTTTTTATGTAAGGGTCGTAATGTCATCATAGCTTGCATAAGGTTTAAAGATTTGAAGAGTTTTTGTGTTACTATAATGGAGTGTTTGAGGAGTTCTATTAAGTTACAATATTTCATTAAACTGGTATTTAGAAATGGTAATGCTTTGGGGTTGATATCAAGGCTTTTAATATGATTATGGTATATTCTTATCCAGTTTGGGTACCAAGCATTATTTTTTGGTTTGTATTCAGCTATTCGTAAAACTCTATTGGGTATTTATAATTAAGTAGTATGTCTCAAAGTTTGGAAGGTCTAAGCCACCTTTAGTTTTGGGGGTTGTTAGTTTGTCATATGAGATTATATTTTCATCTGGGAACATAAAAAAAACAAAGTAATATGGGTAGGACATTCATTTTAATTACAGAAACTTTTTTACAAAAAACGGTAACTTTAGATTTTTACATCTATTAAGGTCTATTGAAATGTTTATCCATTTTTGTTTTATGTTGTTTGAGTAGAAATCTTTGTTGTTTGTAGAGAATGTGATACCAATGTAATTAATTACTTCTTCAGTTTTTAATTTCCCTACTAGTGATAGAAGAGAGAATGGTTTAGGAATTTTTAAGGGGAAGAGGTTAGTTTTTTTAAAGGTTTAATTTGTAATTCGATAT
The DNA here is from genome assembly GCF_019279795.1 of Protopterus annectens. NCBI lineage: Eukaryota > Metazoa > Chordata > Ceratodontiformes > Protopteridae > Protopterus > Protopterus annectens. Next base: position 624,872,334 of record NC_056739.1, read on the forward strand.
CATCGATAAGTGTTCAATAGCAGATATTTTATTTATATCCGAAATTAGTGTGGTACAATAAATATTCAGATCATCAGCAAAAGCTGATAAGAAGATTTTGGTGTTATAAATTATTGGGGGTTATGGTATGTATTTTGTTTGATATTTAGGAAGAGAGGCTCAAGGTATAGGTTAAAAAGTAAAGGAGATAAAGGGCATCCTTGACTAGTTCCATTTTTAAAAGGAATCCTATTGGACCAGATTTGTTGATATATAAAGATGTATAGGGATTTTTATACAATATTTGTAGGATTTTAATAAATTTTGGGGGTATATTGAAGGCAAAGTCTGAAGTAAAAATTCTAAATTTACTCTATCAAAGGTTTTTCGGGATCAATGACTACTGCGTATATGTTTAGATTGTTTTGATTAGCATATTAAGTGTTAATGTATTGTCGCTCGTTTGCCTAAATGTTGTACAAGACTGTTCGGGGGAAATAATTTTATCCATTATGTTTTTCAGTCTGTTTGCTAGTATGGATGCCAATATCTTGGTGTCAATGTTTAATAGTGATATGGGTCTATAACTATCTGAGTTTTTAGGGTCTGCTTTTTCTTTAAGTATAAAAACAGTTTTGGATCCATTAAAGTGTACATCATTGATTTCATTATTTATTATATAGTTCAGTATAAGGAATAGGATTTGGGCTACAATGGGGTAAAAGGTTTTGTAAAATTCGGTACTGAAACCATCTGGGCCAGGGGGTTTTGTGTGTTTTCATTTGCTGAATTGTTGAGGTTATTTCATCAATAGAGATGGGTTCGCTTAATTTTTTCTTGTTGATTTGGGTCTCATTTCGGGAAATGTATATTTTGAAAAAGCTGGTCTATCATCTTTTGAGGGTAGAAATACTTGTTCTCCATAGGTTTGTGTATATATTACTTTGAATGTTTTAATATCTTAATTTTTAGTACAGTGTTTGTTCTCAAAGTATTTCAGATATTTGAGAAGTGGATTTGGTTTGGTTTATAATTCTGGCTAGTGCTCGGGAAGGTGTTTGGACTTCATTAGCATAGTTAGCTAGCATTTTGGTTTCATTAAATGATAGTTTATTGTTATGTAAAAGGAAGAGATCCTTTTGAAGTTTCAAGATTTCGGTTTGAGTATTAAAGTTAGTTACTAGATCGTGTTTGAGAAGTGCTTGGAAATTTTAAAAGGAAGTCATTCAGACAGTTTACCATGGGGGGGGGGTCTTCTTATTCCCAGATTTGGAAGTGGAGGCCCCACTGCTTAGTTCTGTGTGTACCCTGGGACTGAAACCTGAGGTTTTTGCTGCGTCTGGGTTTGGCTTGAGAAGACCTAGAAGGGGCTGGAAATGACCAATTTTTAGAGGGCCAGTGCCTACTAAATCTAGGAGGCTGAACTTGTAAAAAATCTTTAACAGTTTGCATAGATTTAGCTTTATCTTCCATCTTTTTAAGAACTTCCTCAGCCTTGTCGCCAAACAGGCGCTCCTGATTTAAAGGAGCATCCAACAATTTAGCTTTAACATGATCAGGCAAAGAATGCTCCTCAAGTCAAGCATGCCTGCTGAGCACAGACCCAGTAACAGCAGCCCTGCAAGAGGCCTCTAATGAATTAAATCCACATTGCAAAGTATGTTTTCCAACTTGTTCAGCAGAATGCATTAAATCCTGTAAGTCTTCATTTTCCACAGAGTCAGGAATCAACATCTAAGCAGTCCAATAACATGTTGCTGATACTTTAACATATGAAAGTGGAAGTTTAAAGCCCTAATGGCCAAGGCTGCATAAGTGCAAACCTTCTTACCCCATCTATCCAGCACCCTAGAGTCTCTATCAGAAGGGGTAGGATTTTTAGCAGTAAAAGCCTTAATGCCCTTGGGCCCCTGTGAAATAGTCTCTGGATCTGCAATAGATTTTTTAAAAAGGAACTTGTGGGACTCTGGGACCCTGTAGTATCTGTCAGGTTTTCTGGGAGCAGGAGGCAGGGGCCAAACTAGATTCCGGAAAAGGATCATCAACAATGTCTAGTACAGGAGGAATAGCTAAAGGCCTATGCTGATGTAGGAGAAGGAAATCCCTAAGCCTCTTTTTTGAATCAGAAAAATCCTGGCTTTCCCAGTGGAAATGCTCCCTTAGAGTATGTAAGGTTTCCCCAAAAGAAAAATCCTCAGGAGGAGAAGCAGAGGGAATGGAGTCCTCTGCATCAGAATCTTCATAAGTAGATAAGGGCAAATCCAGATCAGAAGAATCAGAAAAAACAGAATACTGATCAGAAGAGTCATAATCAACTTCAGTCCTAGGCCTCTTGGGGGGGGGGGGGGGTGACTACCCCTGATTAGAATTAGATATTCAGCCATTCTTGTTTTTTAGGCATAGAGGCCTGAGCGTCTGGTTTTTAGGCATGGATCGAGATTTAGGCCCAAGTAAAGAAAGAGGCATTGGTTTAATATGCAAGTCCGTAGGCCTGAATACACCTTCAGAAGCCAGTGCCTGCACAGCGGCTCCAGACCCATCCAAGGTAGAGACATCCACGGGTTCCATAGTTGAAGCATCTCGCAGCATAACGGACTCCGAATGGGTTTCAGTAGAGGCCTGCGAATCAGAAGTAGTGGGTATCAGGGGCTGCAAAAGCACTTGAGTACTGGCGAACTGGCGACTGGCTTAGGAGAAGCATTGTCGGCAGTTTTGGACCTCGGCAGGCGGTCTCTGTCTTCTTTGCATTTTTTCGGAATCCCAGTAGTCGAATGGCTAACCAACGACATTTCTGGATAATTAAATCAAAAACCGAAATATCTAGAGGCAAAAATATACAGACGACGGATAGCGTGCTGATTAAATAAAGCACAAAACTGACAGCAAGGTATGTCGTGGTCAGGGCCTAGGCAAGGAATACAGTACGAATGAAAATCTTTAGAAGGTATTTGCTTTCCACAAGTTATGCAATTATTAACTTTTACTGACATTGGTAAGAAGTAAGAAATAGTTTCCCCAACGGGGTACTTAGCTTTAGTTGAAGACTTCGGTTCTGAAACTTGAAAATGAAAATTTCAGGAGTCGGCCGACCGGCAGTTGCAAACTGCTTCTGCTTCGGGCAGAGCACGGCAAGAAAGACTGATGTAATGGCGTCGGCTGCATGTTTTATACCCCCTGATGACCTGATGTCATGGAAGAAGGGACAGCAACCAACGCAGGACCCAAGACTTTGTTAATCAGGCCAACTGAGGGTTACCTGCAAGCAGATAACCCAAATGTAATGACTGCAAAAGTGAAACACGAAAAGAACATCCTTGGCCTATCTGGTCTGCAGGGACCTGATGTATTGCCCCTCAATGAGAGCAGGGAGAGGACTTGCTTTTTGGCCTCTGCCCACTGGTTTGGAGGAAGATCTGTGAACCCTTTCGGGGTTGGCAGAATGTGGAAATAAAAATTGTATCCCTGGGACCCTATGTTGAGGACCCACCGGTCGTTGCTAATAGAGGCCCAGTTGCTTGCATGGAAGGAGAGTTTTCCTCCTAGGGGGCACAAGCAGGTGGGCCAGAGTTAAGTGGTGGAGGTGTAAAGTCATTGTGAGTTCTTACCATAAGGGAGTGGCTTAGCACTCCCTGCTTTTGAAGAGGAAACTCCATTGCTTAGATCTCTGCATTCCCTGGGGCTGCTGTCTGGAGGGGGGGGGGTCTGCTTCCCCTGGATCTGGGTTGAGCTGGCCTGGAGGGGGCAGGAAAGGACCAGTGCTTGGAGGGGCAATGTCTACTGAACCTCGGAGAATGGACCTGTAAAAAGTCTGTCTGCATAGATTTAGCTTTTTCTTCCATCTTTAAGACCTCTTCTGCCTTGGTGCCAAACAAATTGTCTTTGTTCAATGGTGCAACCAATAATTTTGATTTGACATGGTCTGGCAAGGTCAGTTCCTTAAGCCAAGCATTCCTTCTATGGACAGAACCAGTGACTGTTGCCCTGCAAGATGCTTCTAGGGCATCAAAGCCACATTGCAAGGTGTGCTTAGTAACTTGACTTTCAGAATGCATAAGCTTTTGTAATTCTTTATTTTCTGCACAAGCAGGAAAGGAAGATATTTTTTGTTTGAGGAGTTCCATGGTATGCTGCTGGTATTTCAGCATGTGGAACTGACAATTTATTGCTCTACTACCAAGAGTAGCAGAGGTGTACACTTTTTTACCCCATCTGTCTATAGCTTGGGAATCCCTGTCTGAGGGGATGGGATTCTTAGCTGATGTTGCTTTAATTCCTTTAGGTCCTTGACAGATGACCTCTGGGCAGCAGTAGGATTTTTGAAAAGAAACTTGAAAGTCAGGGACTCTAGTACCTCTGTCAGGTTTCCTGGGAGCAGGAGGAAGGGTGTCAGGAGTCAAGCTGGATTCCATAAAAACATCATCCACAACATCCAGGACAGGAGGTATGGCCAAAGGTCTGTGCTGTGGTAAATCTAACAATTCCTTGAGTCTCTTTTTTGACTGAGGATAGTCCTGACATTCCCATTGGAAATGCTCCCTTAAAGTATGAAGGATTTCACCAAATGAAAAATCCTCTTGTGGAGGCGCAGCAGGAATATGAAGCGCTTTTCATCTGGAAAAGTTCTAGACTTCCTCAGATAGATTCCCTTACATTCAATTCTTGTATTTAAATAGAACAAAGTTAATTTAATTTTAAAACAGAAACTGAAGAACACCCCCACCATTCCTTTAAGTTTAAAATGATTACACAAGTAACACCAACAGGGAGTGATAATACTACTAGAAGTGGACCCTATAAGTTTGTTGCTGGAAAAAATCTGAATTAAAATAGCAACTTAGGTTAAATTCTTGTAGCCCCCCGGGCCTGAATGAAATATACTCTATAGCGTGTATATTGAAGCTTAAAAGCTTACCACTGTGATCTAAAATTAATTTAAACTAAATCATATAATATTAATTTCATACTTTTATGAATTTAATTATAAATTTATAACTCCTGAGTGTTGGCTTTTATTGTTAGAATGTCCCTGTTATTAGGAAGTGGGAAGGGTTGAGTTTAACTTCAGATTGTATTTTAAAATTAAATGAACTTTGTTCTTTTTAAACTATTTAGAATGAATGATTATATACATACTTACATATGTACACAAGTATCATGTGTAACTTGAAATGGGATAATTTTATTGTGTATATACAAAGTCAGAGTGCAAACAAATACAATTTAAAGTTTTTAATAGGATACTCAGTTTAAGAGTTAATTTTAATGCAATTAATTTTGTCATGTGATCTGCTAGAGCTGTATAACTACAAGAAATGAATGTAAGGGAATGTATCTGAGAAAGTCTGGAACTTTTCCAGACAAAAAGCACTTCATAGTTACTGTTTATTTGTTCCTGAGGTTCGTTTTTTTTTGGCTGTATTAAACCTATTTTGGTACATTTTTGAGTGCTGCGAGTTCCTGAAGCCTATTTCCTCTTTGTCAAAGTTGTAGTAGTTTTGGTCTTTACAATAAGGCCCCGACGGTGTATAGTTCTGGCGTTGAACAAAGCACAAAACGGACAGCGAGGGACGTTGTGGTCTGGGTCTTAATAGGTGATGCAGTAAGAATGGAAGTCTTGGTGTGGTATTTGCTTTCCACAGGCGAGTCAATTAACTTTTTCTGACATCGGTTGGAAAAAGAAAAAAGGGTCCCCAATGGGGTACTTGGCTTTAGAAGACCAACTTCAATTCAAAAACGAAAACTCAGGTAGCGGCCGACCGGCACTCGTGTGAACTGTTTCTGCTTCAGGCTCCTCAGCAAGAAAGACTGATGTAATGGCATCTGCTGCCTGTCTTTATACCACTGATGACCTGACGTCAATCCTGGAATGACAGCAATCGACATTGAATTACTAAGCCTCTGGTATTCGGACCGACTGAGGGCTAACCTTGGCAGGATAACCAAGATAAGCCAATTGTGATGACCTTCAACAGTGAAACATGAACATCTGCAGGGGAAATATGCCACAATGACATTGAAAGGAGTTACACCAGGCACAGTCTTGCATAGTCGTTTTGTAGAGTGCATTGTACTCTAGTAGCCTGCAGAGTTTCAGCCACCTAGCTGTACTGCTCTTTGAGAAAATGAATGTTTTAGCATGTATTTTCTATGTTGGAAATGCTTTGAAGAAGCTGTAATGACCCACCCATGGACCAGTAATTAAGGAGCCTCAATCCTCACCACTGACACCTGACCTGTGGGGAACGTTCACTGTGAGGATAACAGGCGCACACACTATTTCCAGATGCTGCGCTCTGTATCAAGTGAAATTTCCCCTTAAGAGAACACAGAGATCACATTCTTTCCCAGGCCTGGTTTCGCCCTCTTTCTCCAGATCCCCAGTGACTACCCACTGACACAGCTTTTAGAGACGAGTCCTTAGCCAGGTTTCCAAACCAAGTCCTCCAACACTCTCTGTCCAAGCAATGTTTCATGCCCCTGCCCAAGTAGCTGACACATACTCCTGGTGATTTGTTTTACACACACACACACAGGGAAAGGCTGGCACAGGTTTACTAGCTTTGCCCCCTTCTGCCCAGACTATAATGTAGCTACCACTGCCACCAAAACCCCTCGCCATCTACTTTAAGGCCCTTAAAGAGTGTCCAATTTTATTGTGTAATACTAATACAAATGGTAGTTTGACCAAGAGCAAGGCTATTAGAAGTAGCCCGCACATTGTCAACAACTACTCTCAACTTAAATATCTCTACAAAGATCAGCCACGATGAAAGATTTAAATATATTCAATAACAAATAAAAGGACAAGACAATACTAAATATATATTCACAGTGACGAGTTCAAAATCACAGAGAATATTTAAAACATTGCAGGACAGGCTCAGACTAAAAGAAAAAAATGTCTAAACTAAGCTTCATTATATTCCCGAGTGTAAGAAAGTAACTATACCCTAATAACTTACTTAACAGATCAAGGCAGATGATGTGGTGAATGGTCCTTGTTGTTAGGCCCAAGAGAGAATACAGAATACTCAGTCTCTCAGACTTCTCAAAATAATATCCAAAATATTACTGCTGGGATAGCTTGCAGAATGACATCACTTATTGTCATCTGACTTCTAGTTCTCATGCAACCTCCATTGCTGGCAGCATTCAGCACCTACCCATAAAAATACACACACACGGGCTTTTGTTCAGATCTGTGGCAGCTGCTTAAAGTAATAAAACTGCATATCTCTATGCTTCCAGAGCAGTGTTTAGCTCAACCCAAAGACAATACAGAAAGCTTCCTAGGTACAAAGTTTGTCTCTCTGGCTGCATTGAAACCTGTGAGATAGCATCTTTATGGCCTAGCCTATAAAGTGATTTAATTTCAGATACTGTCTAAAGTTTGCTGGACAGAGATTAACCCTCCAGTTTCCTCTGTTAAAACATATACATTTAAAACTGTTACAATACTGCATCTACATTTCTGCTCTCTCAGGTAAGGCACACTTGTGCATACATTTCAAACAAGCACTTAAACACCTTTTCAACACAAAGTTTTGATATACACAACACACGGTTATAAAACATTTGTAACACCAGCATCTTGTATGAATCAGTTTGCCATTCACAAATGATAATTTACAAAATTCCAGCTAGCTGTGCTGGCAGTACCTTCTTTCGTCACAACCCCCACCCCCTCAAGAGCCTATCTGGAAATACATTACCGCATACCCTGTCTTGAGATCCCAACTGCCCTGGAATTGCTGATCCCATTGCAGTGCTGCACTGTCATATATGCCTGCAACCCTGGGCTCCATCTTAGTAGCTTGAGAGTCTGCTGGCTGGCTCCCTGTAGCCACAGATCCCAGTCAGACTCCTCCTATCTTCTACTGCAAATATTTTGCAAAATGGCCTATTCCCCATCATGGTAAGGTTTCATGCAGTCAAAATGGTACAATTTGTGCCCCTGTCTAGCAATTCTACCGTGTAGTTTATATTACTGAACTTACCACTTTGAAGGGTCCCCTCCCAAGCTGCCTGCAGCTTACAGAGTCTGACAGGAATGAGAACTATAACCTGATGCTCCTACAGCATACTCTCTGGCTCAAGCATTCCTCTCATACCAGACCTTTTTCTGCTGTTGGACTGCTGCCAGGTTCTCCTGGGCCAAACCCATGAGCTCCCCCGAGCCTTGTCATGAGGTTTGGACATGTACCACAACAGACTTCTTGTGGGATTCATACTAATCACAAATCAAATCTAGAGGTCCCCTCACACTATACCCATACAGCACCTCCAAAAGTGAGAAATCTGTAGATTCCTGGGGCACCTCTCTGTAAGCAAACAGATGGGGAAAATATTTGTCCCACTCTCTCAAACTGGCCTGCAAATGCCCTGTAGCATGGTCTTTAGTGTAGACTTCAACCTCTCCACCACAGAATTTGTCTGCAGATGGTAGGGGCAGTTTCTTTAGGTGCTTCACCCCACAGTGCTTCCACAGACATGCCACCAGGTCTGACATGAAATTGGCACCTCTATCAGTCAGTATTTCTCTTGGGAAACCTACCCTGCTGAAAATCTCTAACAAAGCATTTGCCACCTTTTCGGCCTCTATGCAGGATAGGGCCACCGCCTCATGGTATCAGGTAACAATCTAGTACAACTAGAATATACTTCTTCCCTGTGGAACTTGGGGTACTCAAGAGGCCCCACAATATCCATAGCTACCCTCTGAAATGGCTCCTCAATCACAGGCAAAGGCATCAAAGGAGCTTTTTCTTTGACTCCTGCCTTGCATACTTTTTGGCATTGCTCACAGGTCCTGCAGTACCGTTACACCCCTTGGAATCCCAGATCAAAGTTATGCATACTACGTCTCTTGGTACGCTTTATGCCTATATGACCTGCAAAAGGAATGTCATGTGCTATGGTTAGAAGTGTCAGATGACAGGCTCTGGGCACTATCAACTGCTGAATTCTCTCACCCTCTAGCCCTCCCTCAGGGGTCCATTCTCTATACTGTAACCCTTTGTACCAGTATATGGAATTCCCCTTTTCTTTGAGAATCAGGCACCTCCCTAGCTACCTCTCTCAAGCCTTGTAATGTAGGGTCTGAAAACTGAGCCCATCTCATCTCTTTCTTTGTAATCCTTCTCAGCTCCCCCTCTACAGGAAGTCTGGTATCCTCTGACAACGGTGCCTGTCAGCCCTGGGTACTGCCACTCACCTCTGCCCTCGCAGTCACTCTGTCCAAGGGAACATCAGTACCCAACCAGCAGCTGTGGGTCACCTTCAGTCTCACTGCTACAGGGTAGCTCCCTCCCTGAAGTAGTCACCTCACCGGTCCTGGCTTCAAGTGTGCAGTCTTGTCTGGGTCCCCACAGGCTACCAGACCCACATGCCTGTCTCCAAGCCTGGCTGCATGTCACTGCATACACACAAGGTACTGTATTATCAAAATCATTCCCTAGCAGGACATATGCAGTGGAAATCCTCAACACACCTACTTGCTTGCTTCCTTTTCCACCCTCCAAGTCAAGGTGAACCATCGCCAAAGGTATATGGAATGGGGTCCCTCCTAAAACTTCAACTGCAGTAGACTGCCCAAGCCAAGTAGTGCTCTTCTTTAACCACTGCAGACTTCACAATGGTTAGGGTCAAAGGCCGTCTCTTAGCAGTGGCCTGTTTCCCATCTACTAAGATAGGATATAACATCTTGTGGTAGTTTGACGCCCTTGTTGTCTACAGACAACTTACCACTAGCATTCTGTTATTTCCACTTGCTGCTCCCCCACCTTTTGATCCCCACCTTGCCTCTGTAGATATCTATAAGCTACATGGCCCCACTGGTTACATTTAAAACTTTTAACCCTTGATCTTGGCCATGTACCTAAACTAGAGGCTTCCTCTGTTGCTTGCAGACTCTGTTAGGGCGGTTTAAGCTGCCCTCCATGGGGTTCATTATACCCATGTGTAGCACTGGGTATCCCTTTCCTATGCAGTGATGCCCTGCTTGCTAGGTATAGGTATCCTTTTTCCCCAACTCATCTGTGGTGTTGCATTCTCTATCTGCCAACCAGATTCTCATGTCTTCAGGCAAAGTACTAAGGACTTGTTCCATCACCAGTCTGCTAGCTTTTCAGAAGTGGTGGCCTGACACCTACCGCCCACCTATGAAAAGAAGTGCTTAACTCAGCAATATAATCACACACACATCTGCCTTCAGTCTATGCTCACAAAACTTTTTTCAATAAGCTTCACGTCACTCTAATAAACATTTCTTTACTTATAGTGTAGACGATCAATATCGGACAATTTAGAAACCGGGGTTACAGTTTTACCATTGAGTAGGGGGGTCAGGAACCATACTCAGAGCCCTTTGCCAACATGATACTGTTTACATACCCTTTCAAACATAATAAAACTATCAAAATTATCACACGCTATAAACTGTGGAAGAAATTTACTGACCTTTATTGCTTCTGGGGTTCGGTTATTCTCTTCCCCCTTAGATTCATAACTCTGGTCAACTGTCAGCATCTTTTTGTGTTGCCTCTGCCTCTCATTTTCTTCGGCTTCTAGACATCACAGTCTCTCTCTATCTGCTGATTTCTAATTCCATTGGCTTGGCCTCCAAGTCTCGAACTCAAGACGGATTTTAAAGTCCTCTGAGGCAAAGTTCAACTGTCCATTTTCTGAGAGCTGTACATCCCCAAGCCCTGTCTGGTTGTCTTCATGGTTGCTGGTCTGTGATGCAGCTGTGACTATGGCTGCAGTAATTCACCCTTTAGTCAGGTCAGCATGCACCAATTCTTTGGCTTGGCACATCTCAGCCAACTGGCTCCTTGTCAGCTTGCCATAATCCTCTGACATCTTTGCCTGCTCTCCCTGGCTAAGCTAACCAAAAAAAAAAAAAAAAACTACTGTGATATGAAACTCTAAATGTTTACTGTGTGGCTGCTTCTGAGAACAAACACCTTTTTTAGTGACCACTGTTTACAGGCTACAAGATTTCAATATCCACACCACTATTAAGCAATATGTGACACGGATATCCAACCACTACTAACCAATAAATATGGCCTTAAAAGTAGCTGGTGAGGGGTTCTGGTGGCATTGGTAACTACTTTATAGTCTGGGCAGAAGGGGGCACAGCTAGTAAACCTGTGCCAGCCTTTCTCAGGTGTGTGTGTGTGTGTGTGAGAAAAACAGATTTCCAAGAGTGTGTGCATTAGCTACCTGGGCAGGGACACAAAGCACTGGTTGGACAGAGTGCTGGAGGACTTGGCTTGGAACCATGGCTAAGGACTCAACTCTATAGCTGTGCCAGTGGGGTCTCTCTTTGGGCATCTGGAGAAAGGGAGAAACCAGTCCTGGACTGACTGTGTTCTCAGTGTGCTCTTAAGTGAAGTTGCACTTGATGCAGAGAGCTGCATCTGGAAATATTGTGTGTACCTATCTTCCCAGTGAATATTCCCAAGTGCCAGTGGTGAGGACTGAGACTCCTCAGTTACTGGTCCAGTGGTGAGTTGTCGCAGAAGCTAAAAACAGTACACGCAATACTAAAAGAGTTATGCCAGGCACATTCTTGCATAGCAGTTTTGTAGTGTGCATAGTACCCTTAGCAACCTGCAGAGATTTAGTCTTCTAGTTTTACCACTCTGAGAAAAAGATCGTTTCAGCATGCATTTTTCTCTATGCTGGAAATGCATAGAGAAAGCTAAAAACAGTCAACATTGATAATGCAAGGGAGGGTTATGCCAGGAGGAGTCTTCCAAAGTGGTTTTGTAGTGTGCATAGTTCCCTAGCAGCCTGCAGAGTTTCAGCCTCCAAGCTTTACCACTCAGAAAATGAATGTTTCTGCGTGTAGTTTTTTTGTACTCTGGAAATGCATACAGAAATGTAAAAACAGTATACACCAATACTGAAAGAATTTTTTTTATGGGGATATCCACACAAAAAATCCTTGGAGGGTCGGACCCTTGTCATCACTCAAGTGTAATAGGGACCTCCGCCCTCACTAAGATCTGTGGGATCCCCCTTCAGTCCCTAAGATATAATAAGCTTAGGTCTTCTCTGCAATATCAGCAGCAGATGTTTGGATAGCCTCTGTGGACATGCAACAGGTTGGATTCCATGCCAGCCTCCTATAGGGTCACTGCAGAGGAATCCAAAGCAGCTGGACAGGCTTTCTCTAGTCTTGGGAGAGAAGTCTGGGGGTGGGGGGGGCTGGACAGCAGCTGTTAGACCTCAATTTTTTTGGCGAATGGCTGACTCTTGGGATGGTATCCACAACAGTACCCAGAGCCAACAGCTTAAGACGTTGGTTTTTTCAAGGTAAACAGACAAGGAGGAGAGATGGCTACATAGTATCTTGGGGTCAAATGCTTGGCAGATAGAACACTGCAAATGGCTGTGGGAAGCAGTTAGAATAGGCAATGGTCATGACGATCTTAATGGGGAATCTGCCTCCCACACTGACATTTTCCCCTTCTGGATGACATGAAACCATCAACACTGAAAATGAGAGAAAGATAAGAAAGAATCCCAATGGAGCACTTACCTGAAAAAAATGACTTGGTAACCAGCACAGAAGAAAGGTGTTTAAGATTATACATGGGATGGAGGGCACCTGTTAAGTACTAGAGGCAATGGTACACTGGCCAGATGTTGGGCTATCCTTGGCAAGAAATTTCTTGTTAGGAATACTGCAAAAGTGAAAAGGACATTCACTCTTAAGGTAAGATTTTACAAACCTGTACTTTCCCACAAATTCATTTGAGTCTACGAAGGAAGGACATAATACTGCAGCGTACTGTGCAGGAGGACTAAAGTTTAGGGGAAGGGGGGAATTCAGTACTCCATTTAATGTTGGACTGCATGAAAATTGTTACAAAGAAAACATGTATAATGAACAATCATAGTAATGGAAATTTAATATGAATTCTTTTCTATTAATGAGTGATTTAATAAGAATGTTAAAAATTAACAAAAACAAACAAATATCTGAGTTTCCTTACAGAGGTCTGAAGGCAACAGTTTAAGCATAGAAGGAATTTATTAACATAAATTTCTTATTTGCTTTTGTTTACCAGGAAAGTCCAAATGGGCTATACTGCACATTTTCAGCAGAGACATGGGATAAAAAAAAAAAAGAAACAGTAGATGCTCAATATAATACAGTTTAAGCAAGCTCTAAAGAAAGGAAATTGTAGAAAAAATAATGAGATAAATTAAAATGGAATAAAGAGGGAAATATACCCTAAAAAGTGACACTGGTGCACATTAATGAACATCAGTACAGCAGGAAATAGCATAAATGTAACAACATTAAGTATCAGAGTATTAAAACAACTGGAGCTAAGTAATGTGATCTACATATAGATTCATGTTGATAATGTAAACTGATAATACACCATTCCTATTGGTAGGAATGCCTTCAGTAAGAGTAAAGTCAGTTAGGAAGAAATGGTTTAATAACTGAAGAGGAAAATTTGAATATTTGGTTAATTATCCTGGAGATTCAGAAAATCTGCGGATTATTTATTTATTCATTTATTTATTATGAAAAGTATTTATTTGTATGATTCTGATGTAGTTTGAGTAAGGTTTTAAAACCAAATAAGTTATTTGCCTGATGGTGAAAAGAATGTCCTTCCATAGTTTAGCTATGCTTACTGAATGGGTGGAGCTAGTGAGTTGCTCGGTTTTGGGGATTATATTCGTTGTTGGTCCTTTGAGGCAAGGTTTCTTTTGGATGGGTCTATGTTCGGCTACCGAACACTAAAAAAACAGATCTACAACACAGCAAAAGTAAAACAGCAAATCTGACAATTTATCAAACAGCAACATGGAAAATAACAAAATAAAGCACTGAATGGCCACAGTCACCCAACATCGCACACACAACCAACCAAGGTGGGGAGCTGTGCCCCCATACCCCTAACTATATATACCAACTCCGAGATCACACTGCAGTGGGGAACAGGGCAAACTGAAAAGGCTACCCTTCACTTACCTTATGCATCGTGTTACTTCCTGGTTGTTGGCCAACTATGACCATTATATGCCAGTATTTTTTTCAGCATTGCCATTGTTCGATAATTGTCCCTTTTGCAGTTTTACGTTTATTTCACAGTTCACGGTTTTACGGATTTGGTCGTTGAACATGGACCCCTTTTGACTTTGTAGCAGTTTACTGCATTTCTGATGGCTGGGTATTTGAAGGACGGTGCAATATTTTACAAGCTATTATGAGTTGCATACATGATTATCTGCTGTGGTAATACTAGCCACATCAGGTTTGCCAAGACAATACAGTGATGGGTTTAGTTGGCCCCTGGTACTATTTAACACAGCGTTTTAACAATCCCCAAGGGTCAAAAATGCTGGCAAAGCAAACATGTTGATAGCAAAATACTGTGTTATTTCTCACAGTAATGATCACATAATCCTTACTTGACAAAAATTTCACATTGGGCCCAATAACACTTGGCTAATGTTTAGTTCAGTTAAGTATAATAGTATACATTTTAAAACTCTCTGTATGAAATCCAATTTAATTTATCTCAAATACGCGTTGGATAGTGAATCAATCTCAACTTTTGGGTAGGTGAATTAGCATAGGATCCTAGTATATGTCAGTCAGCGTTCCTTGACGGTCATATGACCAGAACACTGTACAATAACTTATGAATATACTTGCATAAAATAAACTGGGTAACATAATAAAATCCAACAAAGACGATTACCTCTGCTTGCGCTTGCTGTCTTGCTAATGTTATATTGAATACATCAAGAGATTTCTCCAGGGCCTGAAAGAGAAAAATGGGATTTAAAAAATTACAGCAACAATTAACAGTGCTCTTGCTTTAATGTTAATTAATTCTGCCATTAGCTATTGTGTAATATATTGACAGTATACAGGAAAGAAAAAGCATACAAGAATTATAAACAGAAATTAATGCCATGTAGCTGTGCTCCATAAAGAAACTGGTTTTATGAACATTTACAAACCTGTCAGATAATTTTAATCCGAGTACTTCAATCTTACTAGTAGTGATAAAACTGGAATTGAAGTCCACTGGAACCTTAAGAAATAAATATGAAATACACATCTTGAGTCAAAGACAATCCACAGATACTTGATTGTCACCATCTAAGAAAGATGAACTACCAACCTTCAAAGCTAGGAACAACAACCATTTTGCCTGTATTTGCAAATTATCCTTACCTGTATCTTTTGACTTGATAAAATCACACAACTTCCATAGGTTCGCAGTTTTCTAGGCTAGCTGCACTTATGGGGCATTTTAAACATAGCCAGCTTCCCATTTGGTGTTAGGTAGGACTTAACCAATCCAGTAGTTGCTAATTATATACATTAACCCTAGTGAGAATAACTGGGATCATACCACAGATGATTTCAGGGACCAATGCATGGGATAAAGCATTTAGGAGCTGGCTATCTCCATTAGTAGCACAGGGGACAGTCCTGGGGTAAATTTTCTGTTTCCCATCCATAGATCCAAGTTGTTCTTGAACATGGACAGGAATGAACTTTGTCTTAAGAGAACTGGGAGTCTGTTCCAGAGTAGCAGTATGCTGTTCTGAGATGTACCTCTCCCTCCAAAACATCCAGGTGATGTTTAGGAATAGGTTTAGATCTCATGACAGAGTATTTCTGATGCCATTTGGATTGCTGATGTGCAGTAAATCTGTCAGTATTGGGTTGGAAGATGCCTTGGTATGCCTGACACAAGTCACCTCTTAGCAATCTGTAGGATACTGAGTATAGTTACAGGGCTATGAGTCAGTCCATGTAGGACATGTTGTTTAGGTTTTGTATAGTTTTAGTAAGGCATCTCTGTGGGTGTTCCAGTCGTTGCATGTGTCTGGACAAATACATGCCAAAGCAGGCATTATTCTCAATGACTGGTCTGATGGCCGTGTAAATAGGGTCAATGACATCTGTAGATCTAGATAAAATTAATTTCTAAGCTGAGCAACATAGGAGTTTCTTATGACAATGGACACATGTTGGTCAAAAGTTAGGTCACTGTCCTTATCAGTTCCCAAATACTGAACGTCAGCTTTTGGGCTCTATTGTCAATGTGCAGTTTGCCGGGTAGATTACTTCCCAAAGGATACAATAATGCACTTTTTGCTATTTAGTTTCAGACCATGATTTTGGCACCAGTTATTTATTTGGGGTAAACCCTCCTGCATGATGGCCAAGTCATTTGGGGATTCAATGACTGCTCCAAGCTTGCAGTTATCTGCAAACTTATTTTGATATTGGCTTTTACTTCAGAAAAGTAGATGCCAAACAGGAGAAGTCCCAGCACAGAACCCTAGGGGTATGCAACTTGTGACTGGTGACTTTTGTGAAGGTAACTTCCCCTATTTTGACTTCTTGCAGCCTATGAACCAATTTTTGGGTGATACAGGAGGTTTATTACCAGTTTATTCAGCTTTTCTACTATGCCTGAGTAGGGGACTGTGTCAAAAGCTTTAGCCAAATTAAACTATATTGTGTATACTTGTATACCTTCATCTGCTGTTTTGGTGACCTTTACAAAAGTGCACCAGACTGAGTAAGCATGACCTGCCCTTGATAAATTCAAACAAGAGTCCAGTATATGGAGGTTCCCTATGTCCTTATTGATTAGTTTCTCAAGTCTGTGCAGCTGTTTACATACTGGTATAGTTTGGTGAGGGATCTGAAGCTTGCCAATGTATAATATTTAGGAGCAGGTAATTACAGTCCAACCAATTAAATAACATCTATGGGGAAGCCAAAAACATGCCTACTCATAACATTATACATTTTATCATCCTATCACTTGACACACTGTTTTGAGACAATTGGACAAATTGAGTTCCTTGTTTTATGTGATTGGTGGCAACAAAATCTTACAGCTTACGTGTTGTTTTATTACAGTATTGGATGTAGAACGTCTGAATGGGCATATTTTCTGGCTCCTTTTAGATGTTAATTGGTTGAACCTTAAACCTATTACACAATTTGACATGCCATTTTGATACATAATTAAATGAAAACTTACGACTCATTCAATTGATCGAGCTTTAAGCCCACTACCATATGATTTGATATAATGCGCAGAGTCAAGATTGGGCAAATTTCTTTCTTTGATTTGTGTAATTGGTGAAAACGATTTTACAGTGCATGCCTTTGAAAATCAATAAATTAGTTAATTTTGTGGTTTCACTGGTTTTAAGTGTTGTACAACAATCTAGGATTGTTTGAAATGTATGGGTGTATGTTAATTTCAACCTTTTTATTGGATGTATGTTAAATTTTCTTTGTTCAAATGTTCTGAAGATGTCTCATGACAAAAGCGCTTAACTTTTTGTTAACTACATTTATTAGGTTTCTTGGAATTGTGAGTGGGTGTACAGACCATTTATTTTTATACGAGTTGGAATATGGTTCCTGCCCGATGACCTGTGTGTATAATACATGAGTATCAATGGAAATTAATTGTAAAACAATAGTCTTACAACATGACCAATACACAGAATGATTTATCAATTAACAACTGGCAGCATATGAAAAGGCAATGTGCAAGAAACAAAACGGCATTAAGTAACACTCTAAAATTTATTTATTTTACATTTGTTGACCGGGCTAGTCTAACTGGATATTTGTCCATTTTCAGTAGAGGCCCGGGGAGAAAAGCTCCACAAGAATGTTATACAAATTGATATACATGAGTAAGAAGACATAAGGGGATCATTTCCAAAAAAATAGAATAAACATAGAAAAACCCCTTTTAGTTAGGCTTCTCTAACATGACAAAAAAGTTACAACTAAGCAAGAACGTATAACTTAATATAAACAAGGACTGATACAGAACAGAATTAGAGCAGTTAGAATACAGAAGTTAAATAAAAGAAACTTATAAACTAGAAAAGGTTGGTCATGTCAAATGTTTCAGTCAGGGTTAGTACATGGGCATAGCCATTGTGAATTAAGGAAGGTTTTTAGTTGCTTTTTGAAAAGTGGAGTGGATGTTAGATTATTAGGAAGCTTGTTCCAAAAGTTTCCAATGGTGTTAATAAATAGGCAATTGCCAGATTTATTATTGGATTTAAGGGTTGCAACTAGTAACTTATTAGCTGAGCGAAGGGTTCTCAGATTTTTATATGGGTTGATAAGGTTAGAGAGTATGGGAATATTTGTGGGATGATACAAGACCTTGAGGGTGATGGTTAATTGCTGAAGCTGGTTTTGCAGCTCCAACCATCCTAGTTTTTTTAGATTTTGGCAATGGTGAGTTCGGAATGGGGAACCAGTGGCAAATCTGGCAATGTTATTATACGAAGTGGCCAGCTTACTGAGATTGCTTTTGGATAGATTAGTTAAATTGGGGAGGCATAGAGAAGGGTGGAGATTAGGTGTGTTTGGGCGACAGTAGTCCTGGCAGTCGGTGTAAGGAAGGGTTTTAGCCTGTAGAGGAAACCAAGTTTTCTATTAACTGATTTGATGGTTAAGTTTATGTGCGAGTCAAAGTTAAGACTATGATCAATTGTTACGTCTAAAAGTAATGTAGTTGTTCTACAGAAGCAACTGTAACCACTCTGTCACTTGTTATTCATATTAGCGTTCATATTTTTGTAACTAAGGGAGCTACATGTTACCAAGGAATACATCTACATATAATGCAGTAAGCTGGACTGCTAGTTGCTTGACAGTAGTAATGAAAACATATTACATCTTCAAAAGCAAATGCTTTACCAGTGCCAGTGTTAGCATTTTGGGGTCCCCCTAGGCACTTCCAGTATATAAGTATCATTCTGTCAGTGCCACCACTCTTAAGAAACCTTTTTGTTTGTGCTGCAAACTTTTAGTAGTAGTACGCACAGACAGACCTGTAGCTACAAGCTCTTGCATTACAACAGTACTATACACCACACTATGTTTACCTGTCTAACAAAGGGACACTTACATTTACTGGCATTTAGTTGCAACAATAATACATTGCATTAACTATGTACAGGTCTGGAATTAAATGAATTGATGACTAGGCCTACCATTTCAACACCCTCCGCACACATTCCAGTCCCCTCCTCTGATTCCCCCCCCCCCTCTTGGGCTCCCCATACCATGCATATTATTTTTTACTTCCATTTCTCTTAGCTTTTTCAAGAAGCCATAATTTTCTATATGCAATGAAGTGCATTTTAGTTTTTTTTTCTTTATACACAACCTTTTCATCCAATAATGGCTTGAAAAGAAATTATGATTAAGGAAAGAAATTCACTGTTGCTGTTCAACTTCAGTTTTCCTTGCATCCTTTTAACACTCCTTTCCTCAACAAGACAGCACAGTAATAATCACTTAGGAAATAACTCAAATAAGCAAGGGCCCAAGGAGCCGTAGGGTTACAGATGGTCTGGGATGCATTTTAGAGATTATTCTCAGCATATTCTCAGCATTTTACTCCAATGCTGGCCTAAAGAAAAATCACAAAGAAAAACAAATTTCAGTCTTATTTTATTCTTTAAATTGCCTTAGTCATATTTCAAGTGACTGTTGATATACATAGCATGCTTCCTCACCTGTACCATCAAAGTCAGCTCCGGGTGTTTTCTCCTGTCTACCTGATGAATCTGGGCATATTGGGGCAATGCAGCAATTGCCTCATGTACACAGACAACCCTCTCCTCCTACCACCCAACACTACAACCTGTGAGAGATGCACTTATATAGCCAAACTGGAAGCAAAGCACTCACCACCAAAGACTGGACTAGACAGTCAAGTGGTGAAGGTAAACACTTGCACCACCTCACACTCATAACATAGTCCCTCAAAATCTACACCACCAAAACACACACAGCAACACAAAACACACACCTACATTCGCTGAGGGTCTCAATAAAAATCTGCTCAAGCAACAGACCTACAAAGCAAAAACGCATGCAACCTCCACCCCCCCCAACACAACCCAAATGCCACATAGCCCACAAACTAAGTGTGCCACTCAACCACAGCCCATAAGGCATAACAATGTACCCAACACTCTAATCATAGGTCACTCTATAGTCAGGCTCACTGATGTTCCACTCGCCAGGCTAAACAAGGAGAAAGTTACTGTCAGCTGCCTGTCGGGTGCCAGGATCCACCACATAACGCACGCACTCAGGTCACTCCACAACAAGTACATTTATGACTCTGTCATTGTCCATGTTGGTGTGAATGACCTGAGACGTACCTCCCTGGACTACATGAAAAAAAGACATGTAGGAGCTCTCCAATCTTGTAGCCCAGGTAGGTATGACCCTAGCCCGGAGTAGCATCCTGCCATCACCCAGAATTGTACCACAGTACAAGGACAAAATGATTGACTTCAACAATTGGCTAAGCTTCTGGTGTCATTCTAAGGGGATCCAGTATCTGTCTGCCCTGGGATGACATGATCGACAGACAACGATGCTTTGCCACAGATGGCCTGCACCTGTCGCCCTTGGGATTCCGGATACTGGCTAAGGCTCTTGCCACAGCTATAGTGCCTTTTTTAGGCAAGGTTCAAATGACAACTTCACCACCATAACAGGTACAAGCAAGCAAAATCTGAGGGTAATGCTACTCAATGCTAGAAGTCTAAACCTCAAAATGCATTCACTCGAGGCACTCCTTAAGATGGAGAATACAGACATCTGTGCAGTGACAGACCTGATTCAAGGCTCCAGAGAGCACCCCATGCATTACCAGGCTATAATTCATACTACACCTTTCGGCCACCGAACCAGGACAGAAAAACTACAGGTAGAAACATGTCCATATTCATTAAGGATATCCACGCCTCCAGGCTCGTTGCTCAGTATAATGCATCCTTGATTATCCAAGTGCAACTAACTCTGGGCAAGACCGCAATCCAAATTGTAACTTGCTACAGATACCCCACCATGCCCCATGATTCCCACTCCTCATTTCTTGGTACATTGGAAAATATTAGGGTACAACCCAACACCCTAATAATGGGCTATTTCAACTACCCCACCATTAACTGGAAAACTACTTGTACCAACTCTTTTTGCTCAACGTTATCCACACCTCCACCAGGGGCAGCAATATCCCAGACCTGGTCATTACCAACATGAGCGAATGGTGTTCCACAACAGAAGTCAATTCCTCGTTGGTCAGATCCGACCACAAGCTAATCAGTCTAGATATACATAGCCCACCCCAATTAGGGAAACCACAGTAAAAAATTTCTCCAAAGCCAACTTCACGCTTCTTAAGACAGAAGTGGCAAACTTCACAACATCCATGCAGTGCGGAGATAAGTCACTCTGGGCTGCTGATCTCTCTAGTGCTTACCTTGCTCATGTTCATTATCAACTTCATCTTAACAGGGTCATATCACAATCCTGTTCAGGTTAAAGAGCATAATTAGGAAATTAATACATTTTTTCTTCCTCATTTTCCCCAACCAGAGGCACCTTTTGTAGGGCCCCACACAGTCAAGGATGATTAAGGGGGGCCGCTGTGAGAAAAGTCTGTGAGAAAAGTAAATAAACAATGACCACACTGTCCTCAGCTCGGATTCTGAGCCTTTATTCTATTATTTTTGTAATTGCACTGAATTCTTAAGCAAAGAAATTGAGAGTTATAGTATCTGGTGTTCTGCTTGTAGTTATAAAACTCCCTGGAAGAGAAAATTATCAAACACAAGCTGTAATGACTTCATGTGCACACCTCTAAGGTTTGACAGTGATGAAAATTAAAGTTGTAATAAGCACACAATCCTCAGCCACCCATAACCTACAGCAGCTTTCTGTGTACGCACATTTGAGCAGAGCTGGTTTTAGAATGGGTGTGGTTGAAACCAAAGGCTATCAGCTTTATCCTAAAATGGTTCTCTCAGCACTCTTCAAAACAGATCAGAAAATTGATACATTTTTTTTTCTCCGAGCAACAGCTTCTGTGGGGGCCCCTACAGAGTCAAGGATGATTAAGGGAGCCCCCAGTATCCATTTATACAGTCTGATGAGTGGGGGCCACCAGCCTCCAAGAAGATCTAAGTGTCTGAATGTTCTGTGATATATTTTAGGTCTTACTTTTGAAATATAATTACTTGTTAGATACATTTTTTTACTGACACCCAGAAGAATGTCTGTGTTCTGGCATTATTGGATGCATGCACATATAAAAGTCAGTGATTTTTTTTTTTACATACACACACAGACACACAAGCATAAGCCATTGAGGTACTAGTTTTGTACTTATTTCAGCAAATAGCAATATGTTGTGCAACACTGGTACTGCCACACCAGATCAGTGAATGCTGTTTAACAGTCAAACAGCAGCAGGGGTCAGTCACTTATTTCCCTCATTGAAGAGTAATGCATACCTGTAACTGTCCCTGATTTCACATACCTGGCACTGTCCCTGATTTTGTTCATAGTTTTGCTTTCTCCTTCGTAAAAAGTTTGATTTGCTGGTAAATCATTCAGGATTATTAACAGTCAATCAATCGAGACACCTGAGTTTTAGAATTATTGTTCAATAATGTGTTGATGCAAAAGGTGTTACTCTAACTTTTTAAGCAAATTAGAGTAATATTTAAAATGTAGTCCGGATTCTGAGCCTTTATTCTATTATTTTTGTAATTGCACTGAATTCTTAAGCAAAGAAATTGAGAGTTATAGTACCTGGTGTTCTGCTTGTAGTTATAAAACTCCCTGGAAGAGAAAATTATCATTGATGATCGAAGTATCAGCTCTTCTTAAAATCCAAAATTTGTGCGGAGATAAGTCACTCTGGGCTGCTGATCTCTCTAGTGCTTACCTTGCTCATGTTCATTATCAGCTTCATCCTAACAGGGTCATATCACAATCCTGTTCAGGTTAAAGAGCATAATTAGGAAATTAATACATTTTTTCTTCCTCATTTTCCCCAACCAGAGGCACCTTGTGTAGGGCCCCCACACAGTCAAGGATGATTAAGGGGGGCCGCTGCAGCCACAGGTATAGCAGGCACCTAAAGCTTGCTATGTAGTTAGTTTTAGTGGAGAAACTGTCCAAAGCAGGGGTTAACTAAGCCAGGTGCACTATGTCAGTGGTAAAAGATTTAATTGAATTCTGATGCCTGTTACTTGACAAAACACTGTTAATACAACCAGAAATATCTTTGAATTTTAAAGTGGATATAAATAAGAATTATTACCCATGTGGTTTATTAAGCATACAAGAATGCTGTACTAGCTTTTATTGGTTTGACAGACATGTAACAAAACATCAGGATAAGATAACTTGCTGAAGTTGGGGGCTCCCAGGGAACAGGGGGGCCCCCCAGCGATCGCAGGGTTCACTGGTGCCTAAAGCCGGCTATGTGCTTTACACAATAGCATAACATCAGGTGAAACCTTAGGTGATGTTGGAGGAAACCATCACTAATACTTGTATTTTAAGATGTAAACTTTGAGATATTGAATGTTATTTAAGCTAACTGTGCAGACGTTTTACATTTGCATAAATACTTCAATAGACGCACATCCACACCATAATGGATAAGCTCAAGTCTTCAAAACTAAAGTGCTCGGAGACAAACTCCAGGTTGTACAGATTTCCAAGATATGAAACTCTGTGGAAAACTAGAGGAAATACCCTTCCTGGATTTCCCTGCATTATAATATACCACAGTATTTAAATAAAGACTAAAAGCATGCATTACTAAAGATGCACTGCTATTTATTCTTTTTAATTGCATTTACTTTTCAGAAGATGCTTACATTTGACTTTACCACCAAGTCATTTTTTTTTAAATACTCACTAAATTAAGAATGAGTAGTGTGATGCTCCACAACTACTACTAGGTGTGAATCTGTTTAAATATATTTAAGTGTTAAATGACTTGTCCTCTACTTTTCTTTTACATGTCAGGTATTTGCTTATAGGTGAAATACACATGTTAAAAAACACACACAAACACACTAACACTACATGGTGGCTCTCACCAGAATGGTGTCCCAAAATTATATGAAATAATGCAAACAGAAATATACCTACTTTTACTTGTGCATTCTGAGATGATGATAGTAATGAACTATCCGTACTCCTCACTGGGGAGTTCTGTGAAAGTACTATTAATAAGCCTCTCTTGGTGACCCTTTGTTATCTTTCCTCTAGGGAAAGAAAACTGGGTAGAATCTGGGTAAAACTGGTTAGGCTTGCAACAGCTGTTGAGCTGCTAGCCTAGGAAGCCCCTGTGAACAAAGCCTTGCTGCCTTATGTAATTGGATACATTTTCATACTATGTAAAGAGGATTCTTGCACAATTCAATTAACAGAGCCACTTACATAATTAAATTGTGTATAAAACAGACCTTTACCAGACCAGAGAAGTCGGCCTGTCAGAGAGGAATGGCCGCCTTGAACATTGGTTCTTGGTGTTATACAGTAGTAAGGAAAACCACCGTGGACTATTCTGAAAGCTGGGAATATTCCTGTGAAGAAATCCAAAAGGAGACACTTGAAAGGAGAGTGTTATCTGTATGTCAAATACCTGCTTCTTACCAATGCAAAATGCAAATATTGGATATTTTTGGAAATAACTATTGCCTCGTTCATGGCAGCTTAAAGACTTTTGAAAAAAAAAATACTCTGTATGCTTTTATGTTCAGGAGACATTTTGAAGCACTTCATTTTGTGAGAGAGACAGGGTGTGCCCCACTGTCATTAGCTTTATCATGAAATAAAGCTGCGTATTTTTCAAGATCCTTGAACTTTAATGTTCTGCATGGTGGGTGCAGAAAGCGTTTTTGCTACACATTTTATGCAAAAAAATCCTTGCGTAACACTTCCTGCATGAAGTCAAACTGTTTGGGCAAATTTACCCCCACCGGAAGAAAAATCATTTTCCTTTTGTTTACCAGGGTTGACCAACTGGTTTTAGTCAAAAACCTCTTTTCAGGAGTGGCCCAAGGAGAAAGATACAACACACAAACATTTTTAAACAGACATTCAGTAATGTACATTAATAATTACATTAATTTGCTAATTACATTACATTCACATGAAATAAAGGCAGATATTAGAGTGTAAATGTTACTCATATATTTGTAGATGCTGAACATTCAGCATTCGAAGAGCTGCATTGTAGTGGGTTTGTCAGACAAGAGTTTGTGATTAGTGCTTAGAAAAACAAAGAAATGGATGTGAGGGAAGGAAAATACAGTTGTGTACACTTACCATAAATGTAGATGTTGAGTGTATTCACTGTTGCAGTTATCACACTTTGGTTATCTGCCTGCAGGTAATAGCCCTCAGTCGGCCCAAATACCAGAGACCTAGTATTTCAGTCAGTTGCTGTCGCTCCAGGACTGAAGTCAGGTCGTCAGGGGTATAAAAACAGGCAGCAGACACCATTACATCAGTTTTTCTTGTCCCAAATGTCAGGAGCCCCCCAAAAGGGAGCTAAGGTATGGTGGGAAAATCACCACCAGTAAAAAGTAAATACCAATACCCCTGTAAGGGGTGAGTAATAGACAGAAGAGAAAGACAGAAGGGGGCTGGAGGGAGGGAAACCATGACTACAACAGTAAATACACTCGAACATCTACATTTACAGTAAGTGTACAATACTGTACTATGTTCTTTGTGTTTCACTGTTGCAGTCATTACACTTGGGTTGATTCCCAAAGCTGAAGAAAGGATGGAGGCAGTCAGGAGGAGCTGGGGCTGGCTAGTATGCCCTGCAGGACTGCTGCTGCAAAACCCGCCCTGGATTTGGAAAAGACAGGCAGGTGGTAATGCTTGGTGAAGGTATGTACAGAACTCCAGGTAGCAGCTTCCAGAATGTCCCTGGTAGGGACTCCCCTGAGGAATGCTGTAGAGGTGGAAGTTGCCCTACTGGAATGTGTTCTGACCCCGAGGGGTTGTTTTCCCATGATGTTTGTAGCAGAAATGGATAATGTGCTATCCATTTGTAAATTGTTTTGAAATGGCCTTGCTCTTTGCCCCTGGTGCAAAACTGAGTATTAACTGGTCAGATTTCCTGAAGGGTTTAGTCCTACCCAGGTAGAATCTGAGCTGTCTGCACGTCCAAGGAGTGCAGGATCCTTTCCCTTTATTTTGAGGATTAGGGAAGAAGGTTGGGAAATGGATAGATTGGTTGAGAGCCACACTGGACACCACTTTAGGAATAAAGGAAGGATTAGTCCTGAGGGAGACCCTGTCAGCATGAAAAATAATTAAGGGTGCCACAGCCATAAGTGCTTGTAGCTCAGAGACTCTTCTAGCTGAAGTGATGGCCAGAAGCAAGGCTGTTTTCCAAGAGAGGAATTTTAACTGCTGACACTGCAGGCTCAAAGGGAGGGAGCATGAGCTTTTCCAGTACTAAGTTTAGGTCCCAAGCAGGTTGGGTGCTCTCCTTGGTGGCCTTAAGTTGTTTGCCCCTCTCAGGAACTGTTTGATGAGAGGGTGAGAGAAGAGAGGTGGCTCTGTTGTAATGAGCCGAGATGGCAAAGGCATGGATCTTAAAGGAGGAGAAGGATAGGCCTCTGTGGAGTAAATCTGCTAGGTAATCCAGGATTACAGGTAAGGAGGGCAATGCTGTGTCCTCTCCTTTAGATCAAAACCAGGAGTAATGCCTTTTCCACTTATCAGCATAGGATTTCCTTGTACTGGGTCTTCTGGCTTCAAGAATGATGTCCAGTACCTGCTAGCTTAGACTGGTCACTGGGGGGAGAATTCAAGGAATAAGCCAGGCTGCAAGATTAAGGGTTTGGAATTGCAGATGCAAGATGTACCCCTGCTGAGTGAGGAGGGGTGAGATCTGGGGTTAGGTGTCAGGGTGGCACCAGTGACAGGCTGCGCAGTAGTGGGTACCAGTGCTGGCTTGGCCAGTCCAGGGGCAAGCAGGGTTGTCCTAGGTCTGTCCTATCTTGAGTAATATTCTTGAGAGAAGGGGCAGAGGGGGGAATACATAGACCGAGAGGTTTTCCCACTGAAAGGATAGGGCATCCACTTTCTAGGCCCTGCTGTGGTGTGTCCTATGCAGAATTTGCTGAGCTGGTGATTGCAGGGGGGGCAAAGAGGTCCACCTCTGGGGTCCCCCATTTCTGGATTAGAAGGCTAAAGGTGCTGGGTTTTAATTGCCGCTCATGTGGGTCTAGGAGATTTCTGCTTAAGTTGTCTGCCAGTGAATTTTGTTTGCCTGGCAGGAATTGAGCTCGCAGATGAACCATGCATGTCCAAGGCCATGTTCCACAGGGCCACGGCTAGCCTGCAGAGTTGGTAAGAGTGGGTTCCCCCTGCTTGTTGATGGTACCACATAACTGTGGTGTTGTCTGTTTTTATTAGCAGGGGTCCTGATGAGAGTAGGGATCTGAAAGCTGTTAGAGCGTGCCTAACAGCTAGCATTTCTTTTTGGTTGATGTGCAGATGAATTTGACTTGGGCTCCAGTGGCCCTGAATGCACTTGATGTCCAGGTGTGTCCCCCAAGCATAGACTGATGCGTCTATGGTTAGGGTCTGGGTGGCGTAGGGTTGAGTAAAGGGTTGAGTAAAGGGAAGTCCCTTGTGCTCCCCACCAAAGAAACTCTGTCCTTAGACAAGGTATGATAGGTATGACTGTTTCCAGGTCCTGAAAATGTTGGCACCAAAGACTAAGTACCACTGAAGTTTCCTCATATGCAGTCTGGCATATGGAATTAGTAGGATGCAAGATGCCATGAACCCTAGGCCCTGCAGGATTTTCCTTGTGGATAGCTGAGTTCTGGTGGCCCTTTGAATGAAGTAGCCTGTCAGATAGGCATGTTTTTCTGGAGAAAGGAATGCCATCTGGGATGCTGTGTCCAAGCTTGCTCCCAGGAATACAATCTTTTGACTGTGGACTAGTTTTGATTTATTTTCTTTGATAGTGTACCCCAGGGAGGTTAGAAGGTCCTTTACAAATGTAAGACGCTGCAACAGCGTTTTCTGACTGTCTGCCGGAATCAGGCAGTCGTCCAAGTACGGGTAAATTTGAATTTTTCTCTGTCTGCAATAGGCAATGGTTGGAGCAGTGGATAAGCCAAAGGGAAGTGCAGAGAACTGATAATACATAGATCCTGCCCTGAAACATAGGTATTTCCTGCATGAGTCCCTGACAGGGATGTGCAGATAGGCTCTTTGATCCAGGGTGGCTAACCAGACATCTTTGGACAGCATAGGAAGAATCTGCTGAAGGGTGAGCATTCTGAATTTTGGTGCCACCGGGAAAATGTTTAGAATGGAAAGATCTAGGATTGGGCACCAAGTGCTCTCTTTTCTGGGTACCAGAAAAAGTCTGGAATACAACCCTTGACCTATCTGTTCTGCAGGAACACGTTGAATTGCCTTTATGGAGAGCAGGGACTGAACTTGGTTTTGTGCCTCTGCCCAGTGGTTTGGAGGAAGGTTTGGGAACCTTTTGGGGTTGGCAGTGAGTGGAAGTAAAATTTGCACCCCTGGTATACAATGTTGAAGACCCATCAGTCTTTGGTGATGGGCAAGTTTTCCTCTTAGGGGTACGAGCAGTTGGGCAGAGGTGAGGAGTGGAGTTGAGAAGTCATTGTGAATTCTTTACATAAGGGGGTGGCTTGGCACTCCATTGCTTAGATCTCTGCATACCCTGAGACTGTAATCTGGGGGGTCTGTTTCCCCTGGGTCTAGTTTGAGATGGCCTGGAGGGGGCTGGAAAGGACCAATGTTTCGAGGGGCAATGCCTACTAAATCTTGTAGGCTGCAGTTGCAAAAACTCTGTCTACATAGACTTAGCTTTTACTTCCATCTTGTTTTAGAACCTCTTCTGCTTTGGTGCTAAACAGATTTTCCTTGTTCAAAGCAGTGTCTAGTAATTTTGATTTGACAAGGTCTGCTCCTTAAGCCAAGCATGCCTTCTCAGTACAGAATCAGTGAATGCTGCCCTGCAAGATGCTTCTGGGGCTTCAAAGCCACATTGCAAAGTATGCTTGCTGACGGCTTGCAGAATGCACAGTCTGTAAAGGTAGCTAATTTTTGCTTAATAAGTTCTATAACATGTTGCTGGTACATCAGCATGTGAAACTGGCAATTCAATGCCCTAATGGCGAGAGTTGCAGACTTTTTTGTATACTTTTTTTTACCCCATCTGTCTAAAGCTCTGGAATCCTTGTCTGAAGGGGGTGGGATTCTTAGCTGTAGTTGCTTGTATACCTTTAGGCCCCGAGGAGATTAGCTCTGGGTCAGTAGTATGATTTTTGAAAAGAAATTTGTGAGAGTCAGGAACTCTGTAGTACCCATCCGGTTTCCTAGGAGCAAGGGGTAAAGTATCAGGAGTTAGACTGGATTCCATAAAGACATCATCCACAACATCCAGAACATCCAGAACTGGAGGTATTGCGGAAGGTCTATGTTGTGGCAAATCTAAAAATTCTCTGAATCACTTTTTGGACTGTGGACAGTCTTGGCTTTCCCAGTGGACATGCTCTCAAAGTATGTAGGGTTTCACTAAAATAAAAATCCTCTGGAGGTGAAGCAGGGGGAATGGATTCCTCTGCATCTGAATCCTCATAAGCAGATAAAGGCATGTCTTCATTTTCAGAAACCTCAGAGTTGGACTCTTGGTCTGTTAAAGCTGCTGGGGACAGGTCTCTCTCTCAAGCAGGGGACTGGCTTCCCCTAATCAGCATGATCAGGTCTTTTGCCATTTTAAGCATTTGATGTTATGGCAAGGAAGCAGGTGCTTGAGTTTGGGTCATTTTTTTTAGGCGTAGCTTGTACTCTTGGCCTTAGAAACTCTGTAGTTTTAGACAGAACTGAAGACGCGAAAGAAGTTGCCGGTTTGTGTCAAATATCAGTAGTGCAAAGAACTTCCTCAGAAGCCGGTGCCTACACAGCAGCTCCGGACTCATCCAAGGTAGAGACATCTGCAGATTCCATAGTCAAAGTAGAGTCTCGCAGCAGAATGGGTCTCAGTATTTAGCAACAATAAGGCCTGACAACTAATAGTTCGGGCATTGAACAAAGCACAAAACTGACAGTGAGGTATGTTGTGGTCTGGGCCTAAATAGGTGACGCATTAAGAATGGAAATCTGTGTGGTATTTGCTTTCCACAGGGGAGACAATTGTTGAGTTTTTCTGACATCGGTTAGAGCAAGTAAAAAGGATCCCCAATGAGGTACTTAGTTTTAGAAGACTTCAGGATGATTCAATTCGGAAACTAACACTCAGGTAGCGGCCGACCTGCACTCGTGCGAACTACTTGGGGCTCCTCGGCAAGAAAGACTGACGTAATGGCATTGGCTGCCTGTTTTTATACCGCTGATGACCTGATGTCAATCCTAGAGCAACGGCAACAGACGCAGAAATACTGAGTCTCTGATATTCGGGCCGACTGAGGGCTACCTGCAGGCAGACAACCCAAGTGTGATGACTGCAACAGTGAAACATGAAGGACATCTAGATATGGAAGAAAATACCAATACAGTACTTAACAGGTGGGGCATAAAACTGGTTGTAGATAATTATATAGAAAGCATACGACAAGGTCCCAAGCAAGCTGATTTGGGCAGTCTTGTGATGGTTCTATGTCCCAGAAATAATGCATAGAATTGGTTTAGGCTCAGTACAAAGACCCACTGACTCAAGTATGAACATGGTTTGGTCCCACAGAGGGGTTGCCAGTAGAAGTGCGCGTGCATCAGGGTACAGCTCTGAGCCCACTACTGTTCATACTGTTGAACTACATTAGGAAATAGGTTGAAGGAGACAGGTCAACAAGCATGCTGTATGTAAACAATGCGGCACTGCAGGCAGACTCTGAACAAGTAACTTTGGTTAAGAATAGAGGAACTGAATGCCAAACTGAAGGTGCATGGGTTGAAACTGATTACAGATAAGACAGCTGTAATGGCAACAAATGGGGGAAATCAGAAGAAGCTGAAAACTGAGAAAGAAGAGAAGGCAGTGGAACAGCTTAACAGCTTCAAGTATCTGGGAGCGGTGGTTTAAGGAGCAGGGAAATCTGAATGAGGTCAGAATTAGAAGGCCTACAGCCAACTAGTACAGATTGTCAGGGGTTGTGTACAACTGAAAAATGCAAATGAAACAAACTACTGTGTGGTAGAGAAACCTTGGCAGTAAAGACAGAGCAGCTGAGGAAACAAAGAAAACGGACCACAGTGGTTTGGGCGCATATGTAGAAACTCAGAAGACAGTCTGGTAAAGATGACTTTGGGACAGAAAGGAAGGCAAGAGGAAATGAGGGCATCCAGCATAGAGGATGAAGGACTGTGTGAGAAAACATCTGTGACAGTAGGGTGCAATGTTGGACAGTAGCACTGAACAGAGAGAGGAGTCAACAGCTGGCACCACATTCTGACCCCATGTAGAAAATGGGGAAAAAAGGGTGATTGACTGATGCGATAATATATGTCTATTATTAAGGTTATGTAAGTACACAGGCATGGATGAGTAGTGTCACAAACTAAGCATATGGTTGGAAGATGGTAGTAAAACCAGTCAGGTATTGGTGATCACAAGTTGCGGGGCACAGGATTCTGAGTGAAAATAAATTTGACAAAAAGGTAAGCTAAAGTTAACAGTGGCATTTATCCTGGAAATGTACAGGAGCAGATCCATTGATTTGCTAGGTGAAGTTTTAGTTTTGCTTTAAATGGGTTTGCATTCTGATTGGATTTTAGTGGCAGTGTGATGTGGTTCCAGGGTTTAGCTGCACTACTTGAATTTAGAGTCTCACCTACAGTATTAGATGATTTGGCTGTCGTGATTTGTGATTTTTCTCTGGAGGGTAAAATTCTATTGGGGAGTGGTGCTGTGTTGCGTTGTTAAGGGCCAGACAGTCTGTGTGTTGTAGTTAGCTGAGAAAGAGCTAGGTGAGGTGGTAGTTCTAACCCGTTTGATTCTCTGAGGATAAGCAGGGCCTGTGTTCTACTGCGATAGTTTACTGCAAATTTAACTAATTCTAACAGTTCAAATTTGGAGAGCTGTGAGACATGAAGGTTAATGAAAATTGGGGCAGCATAGAGAAGAGATGGAAGTAAGAAGGTAGGGGTTATACAGCTTCTGGTCATAGGTTGGTACTAAGCTACCGGTCCTAGGGCCTATACAAGCCTAGCCATAAACAATTCCCTGGATATTTCTTCCCACGACCCCTGTCTAGCTGGATGACGTGACATGATCTCTGGGCTGAATTTCCTATCTCCTATCCAATCATCAAGGTTCCTTTTGAAGAGGGCCAAGGAGGCACTCTGCTCAACATGTACGGGCAGTCTACTCCAGAGTATGGGGAGTCTCTGGGTCAAGAACCTACCCCCTCCAGCATATTTTGTTCATTGTGATGACAAGGTTTAGATCCCTGGAGTGTGTGGCTCTGAGGGATTGGGAATTCTTTAAGTGGAGCATGTCCAACAGCTCAGGGTTTGACATGGCCTTGTATGTTAAGCAGATATCACCTCTGAGTAGACGATATGCCACACAGTACAGCTGGAGTTTTTTTTAGACAGTCAGCATATGGCATCTGCTTTAGGCCTGTGATTCTTTTAGTGAGGTATTTCTGCGGCCTTTCCAGCTGCTGCAGATGTCGTGCGGTACATACCAAACGGGGCATTATACTCTATAATGGGTCTAATGAGGGATGAGTACAGTGGGACAATGACCTCTTTTTCTGGATGAAAAGCCCTTGGTGATTAGATGTGCCACATAAGATTTCCTGACTGTTGTGGCGATGTGGTTATCGAAAGTGAGACCACTGTCCACCCGTGTCCCCAAGTCTCTCATCACACTTTCAATGTTTAATGTACTGCCATCTATGTGGTAATTCATGGGTACATGTTTTTTTCCAAAGGTGATAACTATACATTTTTGGCATTAAGCTTGAGCCCATGGCTCTGGCACCAGGCATCGATTTCTGTAAGGCCTTTTTGTAGAATATCAACATCTGGGGATTCAGTAATGGCTCCCAGTTTGCAGTCATCTGAGAACTTTGTTAGCCAGAGTCCCTTCATTTCAGTAAAGTTAAGTTTTTACTCTATACAATGTACCTCATTTTTGATGATGTTTAACCACATGATACATGGTGGCTGAATTTCAATTAGTCATCTATGATGACACCCAGTAATTTTTTTTAAGACTGACTTGTTCTATCACGGTGGTGGTATTGGAGATGATGGTGAATACTGCTGTTTTGGCAGAGATGTGTTTTGGGGCAAAGCGCACTAATTTCGTTTTTATTGGTTAGTAGTAGCTGTGAATTATTTAGACACGTTTCAATCA
Source organism: Protopterus annectens (assembly GCF_019279795.1). Lineage (NCBI taxonomy): Eukaryota > Metazoa > Chordata > Ceratodontiformes > Protopteridae > Protopterus > Protopterus annectens. The sequence goes on from NC_056739.1 coordinate 624,905,567, forward strand.
ATAAGAAAGACTGTTGTATAGTGTCTTGCAATTCAGACAGGGGGAGAGAGATTTGGCAGAGCAGATTAGGGTCGAGTCATCAGTTTATTGAACTGGGTAGGCATTTTTTGTAGCACCGTAGAGGTCAATGATGAATATGCTGAAAATTATGAGGCTTATTACAGATCCTTGTGGGAAACCAATGGTTAAAATCAAGGTGGTGGAAAAATAATTTTTCCATTTCAATGCCTGTGTGCTATTTGAGAGGTAGCTATGGAACCACCATCCAACTCCACTATCCTGACTTTTGCAGAATGCCCAGATTTTTGTCTCACATTTTTGGTTTGTTCCTTATAAAATTTATGTTTTTCTGGCAAATCACTGAGGATTGAAGTAGGTAAATAATGATGCACATTTGAATTTCAAACTTTACATCCTTCAGAAAATGCATGTTAACAGCACGTTATTTTGCCAACTTTCTAAGTTTAAAAGAGCAATATTTAAAATATGTCCCTATTTTTGAGCCTTTGTCCCCCCATTCTTTTAGGCTTTGCCCAAATTTCTTGCTCTAAGAGGTTGAGAAGTATTGGAACCACTGCAGTGGAGAGTGAGTAGGTCCTAAGGAAAGAGTTTTTGGTGGGAGTCAATAACAAAACCGTTTGTTACATTTAAGAACTTGGTGGAGGTGTGCACATCCTTTATGAATATGGAAACATCACCACCTTTAGAGCTTCGGTCCAAGTTCTGTAGCCGAAAGTGTGAAATGAGTCACTGGTAGTGCAGAGGTGCTTTTTGCTGCCTTGATGAACCAGGTCTCCGTTACAGCACAAATGTCGATGTTTTCCATTTTAAGGAATGCTTCGAGCGAGTGCAATTTGAGATTTAGACTTCTAGTGTTGAGCAGGATAACCCTTAGATTGCATTTGTAGCTGTTACGGTGGTAATTTGGTCTTTGGAACATCACCTAAAAAGGCACTATTGTAAGATTTTACACAACTATAATATGTCCTTCCATATCACTGTTGCAGTGTTCCTTGAATTAGGGTGGGTAGAAAAGAAAAGATGAAAGGAGGGTGGAGGAAGGCCTAGCACAGCTGTCATGCACGCCATGTAGGATAGACTTGGCAAATCCAGCTCTAGCCATGGAAACCACATCCAACTTATAATGCTTGGTAAATGTATGCACAGAAAGTCCAAGTGGCTGCCTCAAGGATGGAGGTGGTATCCAATCCTTCGAAAAAAGCTACAGTCCTGGTAGAATTAGCCTTAACAGAAGAAAGGCTTTTCCCATGAAAAGAGCAACAAAAGGAAATGGCCTTAAATATCCATGAAAAAATAGTTTGCTTAGAAACAGCCAAGCTTAAAGACCTAAAAAAATTAGCTCTGATTTACAAAGTTTTTTAGCTTTATCCAAATATCGGAGCTGTTTATGCAAATCCAAGGTGTGAAGAACCTTTCTCAATAGCAGACTGAGAAGGGAAAAAAAGTGGGCAAATGAATAGACTGATTAAGAGACAACTCATTAAACACCTTGATAATAAAAGTATTAGTATGAAGAGACACCTTGTTCTCATGAAAAACTAAAAAAAGGAGGAACAGCCATAATGGCGTGCAGCTCGGACATCCATCAGGCTGAGGTAAGGGCCAAAAGAAAAACATTCTTTCAAGAACAATGCTATACAGAAGCAGAAGCTGCAGGCTCAAAAGCAGCCTGAATCAGTTTTTCCAAGACAAAACTGAGCTCCCAGGAAGGAGAAATAGGCTACCTGGTGGCCCTAATATGAAAGATGCCTTAAAGGAATTGTAAGACCTCAAACCTAGAATCCAAAGGAGTCAAAGGGAGACAGGCCTTTTGCAAAAAGGAGTCCCTGCAAATTACAATACTGACAGCACCCCCCTTAAGCTCAAACTTAATGGTGGGAGATATGGGAACACAGGTTTATAGCAATCTAAACTTCAATCATCACCATGTGCCCATAGTAGCATGGAAAGCTTTCTACGTTGCCCATCTCATAAGTAACAGGATTGCATCCAAATCTAAGAACATTTAACTGCTCTGTACTCGACCCTTATCAGACCATCAAGAGTAAAACTCTCCATTTTCCATGCACCTCACTAGATCATGCTGCAGCTGGACAGACTACAGAGGTTTTTCACCAAGAAAATTTAGGGCCTCCAAAACATGACCTACATGGAAAGACTGAAAGCCCTGTCACTGTACAGTACATCTTAGTCTTTTCAGAGACAACTTGTGCCTGACCTACATAGCAGTCTCTGACCCTGCACTTAAGGAAATGCTGCATGTCTGCAAACTAAATGGGACAGTCATTTGCTCCTGAGATGTCAGCCTAGCCTGTGACATTAACAGAACATGCTACAGAAAGATGCATCTCCCAGAGATTGCTGCTGCTCTGGAATAAACCCCCAATTCACATGAAGCAGAGCTCCTCAATGACTCCATTCAAGTGCAACCTAGACAATTGGATGGGAGACCATTAATTCAACCAGAGGGTGGCACCTATGTCACTCATGGACAGGGGCAGTCAGTGCTGACCAAAGACTCGCTCTGCGAATAACGACCACCTGAGGTCAATAAGGGAACATAGGTACGACTGTAAAGGCCCTAGGGCCATTAGGCTAGTAAACTCCAATGAACCTATGCATAAATGGATGATTGGTGGGTTTTAACAGAAAAGTATGCCAACCCATCACTGAGCAACTCACACAAAGAGAGAACAGAAGGAACTTCCACAAATAGTGGAGCCAGGTTACAAGCAAGACACCAAACAGAAAATCTCTTCAATTTGGACAAATAAGATTTCCTGGTAGTGGGTTTTCTGGCCTCCTACAGAACCTGAAGCATGCCTTCAGAAAAAAAGGTGCCTAAAAGGGATCAAAACCCTTATAACCCACAGCATCAGTTGAAGAGTGTTTAAGTGGGGATGGATGTGAGACTGCTTGTTTTGTGTGAGTAGGTTCATCCTGTGAGGTAACTTGTGATGATTGCCCCTGGCTAATTGCATAAGCTTGAACCAGTGCTGTCTGGGCCAAAAGGAAGTAACCAACAAGATTTTGGGAGTATCTTGTTCTATCTTGATGAGAGGAAGGGGAAGGAAGGCATAAAGAAACACCTGCTTCTAGGAAGAAGATAGGGCATCCACCTTTCACTCCAGAGGACATGGGACTCTGGTGCAAGAGAGAGGAAGCTATCTGTTCAGAGGGGAGGGAAAAAGATCTACCTGAGGAGTACTAACTCCACTGGTGGACAATCTCCAGAAATACAACTCTGTGAAGCATCCACTCGTGAGTCTGTGTTATGGACATGCTCAGAGTCTGCCACAGAGTTCTGATATGAAGGAATATAAACAGCTTTAAGAGTCACTTGATACTGGAGAGCTAGATCCCAAACCTGAAGAGCTAGCTTGCATAAGAGGTAGGACTTTGTCCCCCCTTGTTTGCAGGTGTACCACATCACTGTGATACTGTTTGTGAAGAGTTTCAAGGACCCTGGAAGGAAGAGAAAGTGAAAAGTGTGAAGGGCCAGAAGCAGCACTCATCTCTGATACTGATGTGGTCCCTTCCTTTGATTAAGAGACCAAAGGCCCTGAACCTTCAGAGGGCCGAAGGAAGCTCCCAACCATGCATCTGAGGCATTTGAAGAGAGTTGCTGAGTGGAAAACTGGTGGCTGAAAAAGGAAGCCCTGGGTTGAGGGACAGTTGATGGATCCACCAATAAAGCTCGAGCTTGAGAAACGAGAGAAGAGGAACTGGAACATTTAAAGGATGACAGTGTTAAAGCCAGACTTGACTTTAGGAACCACTGTAGCTGTCTCATATAAAGTCTGTCCAAAAGCAGCACAGGAATGGTGGAAACCATGTATCCCAAAGCCCTTAGAAACTCTCCGGCTCTAATGGAGGCCAGATGAAGGAGGGACTGAAAGAATATAGTCTGAGTCAAAGCCTTGGGAGGAAGCAGGGATGGCAGCACTAGAATGGTCTTAGAGCCTGCGAATGAGAAAAAAAAATATCCTGAGAGGGTGCCAGGAAGGATTTTTGCATAATTTGGATGAAGCCAATGACTAATTTCTGTCTTCTGTGTGAAAATTTCAGATAGCTGCTAATTGTAACAATCATAAAGAAACTCATTCCTTCTTTAAAAAGGATTGCTAAAAATTCAAGTACTGTAGAAAATGCACAGAGGGGGTAAAATTCATTATTCAAGGCCCAATGGGGGAATATTTTCCACTTGCTCTAGTAAACTTTGTTAGTCGTTTTTTGAAGCCAAAATAATGGTACATACTGGGGTAGAAAGCTTGGGCTGTCTAACCATTACTGAAGTGGAGAAACCATGCGGTTAGTTTGAGGGCCTGGATATTGTGGAAGTTGTATCCCTGATGGGTGTGAAAGGAGATCCGGAGATGGCTCCAGTATCCATGGATGATAAAGGTGAGACAATAGAAAGAGGAACCATACATGTCAAGGCTAGAAGGGCGCAATGAGGACTGCCGGAGCTCTTCAGCAGACTTGCTTTCTGCAGAAATTTGGGAATCAAAGGAAGATGGGAATAAACATAAGGGAGACCAGAGTGCCAAACGTGGACTAAAGGATCGCTCTGCGACTCCCCCTGAGTGGGGATAACAGTGAAGTATCTGCTGCACTTTGACAGTTAACCAGGTTGATCTAACTAAGCCAGAAGCCCATTTTCAGTGGAGACCTGAGAAGAAAAGCTCCAGAGTTGTACAGACTAAACTAGTAATATATACACAAAAATATTTATGAATACAGAAAAAATGAAAAACAAGTAGCAATTAATACATTTGCAAGGCACTATTAATTTTTTTTTTTGTAAAAAAAAATGGTGGAATTGGATAGGAAAACAGTGAATTAAGAAAAGAAACAGTGTTAGTATATGACATTTTAAGAGAAGATATTAAAGAAAAAATATTAAAGTAGAGCTTAAAGGACCATTACGGGCAAATGATGAAGAAAACAATTTTTATCTCGCTATGATTTACTAAACCTCCCAAAGCTGCCTGCAGCAAAACAAGTACTCACTCCTAATTTTATTTTGTTTTTACTAGTCTGACCTCATGGGGGCCGACATCGTGATTCCTTTGGAAAGCTAAATCTGTCCCATAATGCACAGACTGAGAACAAATAGCCCTACCATTTTGTTGTCAGACTAGACTTCCATTCATTTAGAATGGAATACCTGAAAAAAACTGCCAAGTTTGAGAGTCTGCAGCTCATGTGTCACTGAATGGTATGCGCTGAGTTTTACAAATGTTGTTCCTACTGATGTACTACACATTCGCTGAAAGAAACTTGCAAAAGTGTCAACAAATTACTGAGATAAAGACTTTTCACAAGGAGCAGTTTTGCAAGTTTCAGTTCCTGGTCAGGTTACTCCTCCCATTCCCCCTCCTTCAGTGGGCTACAATCTCACATTTCCAGCTTTTCCTGATTCAACTATTTAGTCAGCTTTGCATGACAAGCCTTGTGTGCCACTAAATCTATTCCCTTATGTCTCCCCTTCTGAATAGCATTTCCCAGGAATAATAATAAAAAAAAAAAAAAAAAAAAAGCAAAAGCATCAGTCCAGAGTTTAGGCCAGTCTATCCATTTTTTAAAATATGCACAGTAAAATATTCAACTTGTAATGCATTTTGGCTGCTGACATTATCTTTACATAATTATTTTCTTATAGTATAACCTGAACTTATGGTATTTAATGATAAATTTTACAACAGTTCTCAGTTTGACAATGACCCCCCCAAGCCTCTGATGTGACCTAGTACTTTCTTACCATTGCTTTATGTAGTTTGTCTTAGTTGTATACTCGTAGCGTGTTTCTCATCCTCTCAGCAGCAGACTCCTGGAGAAAACTTCCAAAGCAGATACTAGTATTGAAAGAGTACTAGCAGCTGTAGCAGTGATACCACTCCAAAACAATGCACTCGCACATAGTACTGACAAACACAGGGGAATGTACATGTCTGAATCAAGCAGCGATGAAATTGCTATGGACTTCACTGAGCACAATTTTACTTTTAAATCTCTCCATTTCATAATGCATAACATTCGCACTACACTTACAAAGGCACACCTCCACCTTCCACAAACACAGCTACCCACACCCACATAACTGCTACGGTCCAGTTTCTCCCTACAGTTATTGCAAGCCAAGAATAACACTTTTTAATAAGGATACCTACCAGACAAGTCTGCATAGCACACTTGGTCTACCTGCATCATCGCAGCTCGGGTTCCTGCCCCCCCCCCAGCAACTACAACATTGCCAGATAAAACCATTGCTACGGTCCGGTTTCTCCCTACAGTTGCTGCAAGCCAATAACACCACTACCTGACAAGTCTGCATAGGTGACTGGATATTTACAGTTGCTGTTATTAGCAGAAGTGGTCCTTAATAGTTATGTTTTAAACATTGTGACTGGTTATTTACATTTCCTTTTACATTACATTTGTTACTTTTACTAGTTATTTTTTAAACATTGTTTTGGTCGGCGTGCACACCTGCAAGACCCCCCACCCCAGGCAACTCTAGCTTTGTCTATTGCCACTGGGTGGCACAACTTAACAATATACTTGCTGTATCTTGTCCCACATAGGTCTGCCTCCACACTGTATACTTGCAAAGTAAGGCAAGTACCATTTACTTGGTGTATTTTGTCCCCCAGATAGATTTACCTTACTTTGCATTACTTGCATATCAAGGCCTTAAAGTAGTGTTACTGCTTACACTCCTAATGTCCTGCTTCTATCTCTTCCTTGCTTACACTTACATTACAGCTCCAGGGCTTCAACTTCTTATGCTGATTGCTTTTCTTTGCAGTCTTCTGTGAGGGGGCTGGCCAGATCTCTACCTGCTTTTTCTTTTTCTACCTTCCCCCATTTTTGTATCTCCCTCCTCTAACTCCCTCCTCTCCCATGCACATTAACTAGTCCATATTAGTGTCTCTCCTTGAGCAGCGCCATATTGAAAGTTATCATTTTGCCTGCTTGTGGTGAGGAAGCTTCCCCAGACCGTTTTCAGTGTGACTGCATCAGTATAAATAAATTAAACTAGTACAATACAGCCAGACACATTTGGTGTAAACAGAAACAAGTGGAAAGATACATTTGGTGTACAAAGAAAAGAAACAAGTAAGCCCAGGGATATAACTGGAGTTAGTGTTAGCCCCGCTGCAATGGGGCTCACTCCGCTCCCCTCTCGGCTTCCTATTCTCACCCGCCTCCACTAGTGCTACATTTCAACTGAAGTTAGCCACTCCTGTCATGCTAACCACCAATCACTGAATCTGCTCCACCCCTGTACCCATTTCCTTCTCTTTCACAATTCCACATCCATCTAACTACCTTACAATCACAAACACCTCTCATCATCCACCACACCCACCCCATTCCAAGCAGATCTCCCACTCATGACCAAACCATGCCCAAATTACCCAAACCCACATACATACACCTCTTACTATTGCTCCTAGGTGTATCCACCCTCCCACTGCTATCACCAACCACCAAAAACAACTTAATTTTATACAAATACCAAGAAAAACTACTTCCACTAACATTACAACACACCCTTTTACTCAACTAGTCCCATATCACTACCAAACCTTCTTTATTCACCACTGTGCACACAGATTACAGCCATCACACTAGCAGTCCCAAACAACTATAAAGAACTTTACGACCCTAAACAAACTACTCAAACTCTATTTTTACCTCAGAACCCAACTCATTAGCTGCGGTGATGTACACCAAAACCCATGCCCACAAAATCTAGGAGCACCAACCTTCAACCTGAATGATACCCTACTCTACTGAGACAAATACGCTCCTCATTTTAAATTTAACTGTCAGAAGTATACTAAACAAAGTCCACGTCCTTCATGCACTACTCTCCTTTTATCAACCTGAGATAGTCATACTAACAGACTTGGTTTACACCAGGCAACCACAATGAAATCACTCCACCAGGTTACAATATAATTCGTAGTGATAGAATACATAAAAAAAAGGGGGGGCTGCTATAGTGTATAAATCTCACCTCGTCCTTGAGAAAGTAGACATAACCCCAGACCTCAAAGTTGAACTCACTAACAAACAGTACAGTTGTGTACACTTACCATAAATGTAGATGTTAGAGTGTATTCACTGTTGCAGTCATTACAATTGGGTAAATCCTGCTGGCAGGTTGCCCTCAGTCCGCCTGAATTCCAAAGTCTTGGGTCCTGCGTTGGTTGCCGTCACCCCTTCCCTGACGTCAGGTCGTCAGGGGTATACAAGAAGCAGCAGACGCCATTTTCTTCAGTTTTTCTTGCCCCAGATGTCAGGTGCCCCCTAAAAGGGCAGGCAAAATTTATAAATATATAAAAATACATGCACCAATATAAACTTTACCTTCATCTACAAGCAAATACACCACATAGGTTGTATAAATCAGAGAAGGAAAGATAAGTTTCAGCAGGAAAAAGGGGGAATGGCAAGTGGGTAACCTGGACTGCAACAGTGAATACACTCGAACATCTACATTTATGGTAAGTGTACACAACTGTACTATATTCTTCGTGTTTCACTGTTGCAGTCATTACATTTGGGTAGACTCCCAAAGCTATGGTTGGGAGGCTGGAGCTAAACAGCATTAGGAGCGGCTATGAGGCCCTGCAGAACTGCAGTGGCAAAGCCTGCCCTGGATTTAGATTAGAGTGGCAAATGGTAGTGCTTTGTAAAGGTGTGTACTGAACTCCAAGTAGCAGCCTCTAAAGTGTCTTTGGTTGGTACTCCCTGAGGAAGGTTGCTGAAGTGGCTGCAGCTCTGGCTGAATGTGGCCTAATGCCCTTGGGCACTGGCTTGCCTTGCTGTGAATAGCAGAAACGAATGCAGTGGCCTATCCACTTTGAAATAGTCTGCTTTGAGATGGCCTTTCCTTGTGATCCTGCAGCATATGCCACTAGTAATTGCTCTGTCTTCCTGAAAACTTTGGTTCTGTCCAAGTAGAATCTAAGCTGTCTGTGTACGTCAAAGAACACAGAATTCTGTCCCCCTTGTTCTGAGGATTTGGATAAAAAGTTGGAAGATGAAAAGTTTGGTTAAGAGCCACACTGGACACCACCTTAGGCATAAATGTTGGGTTTGTCCTCAGAGAAACCCTGTCTGGATAAAAAAATGATAAAAGGTTCCACAGCCATGAGTACCTGCAGCTCTGAAACTAGTCTTGCAGAAGTTATTGCTAGGAGCAGAGCTGTTTTCCAAAATAAAAACTTTATATCAGCAGTAGCAGCTGGCTCAAAAGGAGGCAGGGTGAGTTTTTCCAAGACTTAGTTGAGGTCCCATGCAGGTATTGGTGATCTCCTTGGAGGCCTTAAATTTTTGGCTCCTCTGAGGTACTGCCTTAAAGGATGAGAAAAGATTGGTGGCTCTGTACTGTAATGAGCCGAGATAGCAGAGGCATGAATTTTAATTGATGAAAAAGATAGGCCTCTATCCAGCATCTCAGTTAAGTATTGCAAAATCTGAGGAATGTTTGGTACATCTGTATCAGTCCCTTGTGCCTGGTTCCAAGCACAGAATCTCTCTCATTTTCCAGCGTAAGATTTTCTAGTACTAGGTCTTCTGGCTTCCAAAATGACATTCATCGCAGCTTTACTGAGAGGTGTGTTTTGCATGACTACATTATCTGCCAAGCTGACAGGTTCAAGGTCCTGAGATGGCTGGTGCAGGATCTGATTGTTTTGCTGGGACAGTAGATGAGGTATTTGAAGTAAGGTCCAAGCTGGGCATTGAGACAAGTTCCTCAGGATTGGGTACCAGTACTGGCGGGGCCAGTCTGGGGCAATCAGTATCATCTTTGGCTTCTCCTCTCTGGCTTTTAAGAGTACCTTGGGGAGGAGAGGCAGTGGCGGAAAGGCATATACTGAAAGGTTTTTCCAACTGAAAGATAGGGCGTCCACTTTCCATGCTCGTCTGTGATAAGTCCTTGTGCAGAATCTTTTTAGTTGGTAGTTGTGAGGGGAGGCAACTAGATCTAAGTCTAGGCAACCCCATTTCCTTGTTATCATGTTGAAGACTTGTGGGTCCAGTCGCCACTCATGGGGATCCATGAGGTTTCTGCTTAGTTCGTCTGCCAGAGTATTTTGCTTTCCTTGCAGGAATTGTGCCTACAGATGCACTTGGTAAGTCAATGCTGTGTCCACAAAGTCATGGCTAGTCTGCAAAGGGGGTAAAGAATGTGTGCCCCCCTGCTTGTTTATATACCACAAGACCGTGGTGTTGTCTGTCTATCAGTAACTGTCCCGGATGAAGTAGGTCCTTGAAGGCTGTCAGGGCATTTTGAACGGCTAGCATGTCTTTTTGATTGATATGTAGATGCATTTGGCTTGAGGACCATATGCCCTGAATACATCTTCCTGCCATGTGGGCCCCCCAAGCATAATCTGATGCATCCATTGTTAATGTCTGCCTGGCTGGGGGTAATGTGAATGGCTGTCCTTTGTTCTGGTGACAAGCCTTTGACCACCATCGAAACTCCTGTTGCAGGCAGGGATGAGAGTAATCAGTTTCCAGGCTGTGGCAATGTTGAGTCCAAACACTTTTTAGGTACCACTGACGTTTCCTCATATGCAGTCTTGCATATGGAATTAGTAGGATGCATGATGCCATGACGCCCAAAGCCTGCAGAATTTTTCTTGCAGATAAATGGGCCTTTGTTGCCAGCATTTTGAAATACGTAGTCAGTTGCCTTTGTCTGGCATGAGATAAGCCATATGGGCAGTTGTATTTAAGCTTGCACCCAGGAATATCTCTTGAGGGGGTACTAGTTTTGACTTCTTTTCGTTGACTGTGTACCCCAGGCATGTTAGAAGTCTTTTCACAAATGCCAGATGATGTAGAAGAATGTTCTCTGCTTGAATTAAACAATCGACAAGCAAGGATATATCTGTATTCCTCTTTGCCTGCAGAATGCAATTACTGGTACCAGGCACTTTGTAAAGACCCTGGGCACAGTAGATAAGCCAAAGAACAGTGCATGGATTGGTAATGCATTGTGCCAGCCTTGAATCTGAGGTATCTTCTGCATGATTGTCTGATTGGGACATGCAGGTATGCCTCTTTTAGGTCAAAAGTTACAAGCCAAGCGTTCTTGCCCAGCATGGGCAGAAGCTGCTGCAAAGTCAACATTTTGAATTTTGGTATATCCAGGTATGTGTTCAGAATAGATAGGTCCAGTATTGGTCTCCAGGCTTTGTCCTTTCTGGGTACCAAGAACAGTCGAGTAAAATCTTTGTCCCTGCTCTTGCTCTGGTACTTGATGAATAGCCCCCATTCCCATGAGGGATGAGACTTGTTTTTGCGCCTCTGCCCATTGATTTTTTGGCATATCTGGCCAACCATTTGCCTTTGGCAGGGTATGGAAATGGAAATTGTATCCTTGTGACACTATATTTAGAACTCACTTGTCCTGGGTTATAATGTGCCAATTTTGAGAAAAAAGTGCTAATTTTACCCTTAGGGTGCTGCCAGGAGATAAGTGCTTGGTGCAGGCAGGGGGAAGTCATTGGGACTGTTCCCTGAATGGTTGTGATTTGTCTTCTCCAACTTTGGAGGAAGAAGCACCCCACTGCTTTGACCTGTATGAACCTTGCAACTGGGATCTGCCTCTAGGGCGTCTAGATCTGCCCCTTTGAGGTCTGTCTGACACAGGAAAGGACCAATTCTTTGTAGGCCAGTGTCTACTAAACCCTAGGTGGCTGTACTTGTAAAAAATCTTTGACAGTTTGCATAGATTTAGCTTTGTCCTCCATTTTCTTTAACTCCTCTTCTGCCTTAACACCAAAGTATCATGCTGTAAAGGTGCATCTAATAATTTAAATTCGACATGATCAAGCAGATTTTGTTCCTTTAACCAAGCATGCCTCTTAATTACAGAACCCGTAACTGCGGCCCTGCAGGAGGCCTCCAAAGAATCAAATCCACATTACAAAGTATGCTTTCCAACTTGTTCAGCTGCATGCACTAAATCCTACATTTCCTTGTTTTCTGCACATTCAGAGTTTAACAACATTTTCTGTTTAAACAATGCCATGACATGTTGCTGGTATTTGAGCATATGAAATTGACAGTTTAAGGCTCTTATAGCCAAGGTATCAGATGTGTAAAACCTTTTTTCCCCACCTATCCAGTGCCCTAGAATCTCTGCCAGAGGGGGTAGGGATTTTTGCAGCGGAAGCCTCAACTCCTCTGGTACCCTATGAAATAGTTTCTGGGTCTGGAGCAGGGTTTTTAAACAGGAATTTATGAGAGTAAGGAACCCTGTAGTATCTTGTCAGGCTTAACAGGGAGGTAAGGAGTCAGGGGTCAGACTAGACTCCGAAAAAACATCTACAATGTCTAATGCAGGTGGAATGGCTAGAGGCCTGTGTTGAGGTAGTAAAAGGAAATCCCTGAGGCTCTTTTTAGATTCTGAAAATTCTTGGCTCGCCCAGTGGAAGTGCTCCCTCAGTGTGCAATGTTTCCCCAAAAGAATAGTCCACTGGAGGAGAAGCCAAAGGTATAGATTCTTCAGCATCAGAATCCTCATGGGGGAGAATATTCCTGATCAGAAGAGGAATCAGAAGAAATAGAAACCTGATCTGAAAATTCATAGTCTGTCCCTTGCCTAGGCCTCATCAGGAGGGGGATGGGAACCCCGTGATCAAGGTAATCAAGTCTTCGGCTATTTTGAGCATCTGTTTTTTGGGCATTGAGGCCTGACCACATGGCTCGAGTTTGTTTCTTTGCTTTAGAAGGTGCTTTAGTCTTTGCCTTTGAAGCTGAAGTCGGTTTAATGTAGAGATGTTTAGGTCTGAACACACCCTCAGAAGGCGGTGCCTGCTCAGCGGCTCTGGACACATCTGAGGGAATAGTGTCCGAGGCTCCAATACCGTGAGTTTCCAGCGGCATAGCAGACTCCACGTGGGAGTCAGTAGCGGCCTGCGACTCTAAAGTAGCGGGTGTCAGGGGCTGCGAAAGCGCCTCACTGAGAACTGGCGACTGGCTTAGGAGAAGCTTCGTCTTCGGTTTTGGGCCTCGGTTGTTTCTCTCTCTCCCTTTCTTTGCATTTTTTGTGAACTCCGGTAGTCGGATGGCTATCCGATGGCATTTCTGGATAATTAAACCAGTGTCCAAAACAGTTTAAAGCAAAATCATACTAGCGCTTAATAGTGTGTTGGTTAAATCTAGCACAAAACTGACAACCTGAGACATTGTGATCAGGGTCTAGGCAAGGAATACAGTAAGAATGAAAGTCCTTATGAGATATTTGCTTTCCACAAGAAATACAATTATTTACTTTTTCTGACATCGGTCTGGAGCAAGAAAAGTTTCCCCAACGGGGTACTTAGCTTTATTGAAGACTTCAGATCTGAAACTTGAACACGAAAATCTCAGGAGTCGGCCGACCGGCAATTGCGAACTGCTGCTTCGGGCACTGCACTGCAAAAAAGACTGAAGAAAATGGCGTCAGCTGCTTCTTTTATACCCCTGACGACCTGACGTCAGGGAAGGGGCGACAGCAACCGACGCAGGACCCAAGACTTTGGAATTCAGGCCGACTGAGGGCAACCTGCCAGCAGGATTACCCAAATGTAATGACTGCAACAATGAAACACGAAGAACATCTAAACCTTAATTATAATAAATACAACATCATAGGATGCTACATCCCCTCCAGGCAACAATATCCCCATTACAGAAAAACTTCTAGAATGGATATCTGCTTCCCTCCCCCAGGAAAGCATAGTATTAAGAGACCTTAATACTGACTGGCAAAACTGTTCCAGTCATAACCCACTCTCCCATATTAACCTACATGGCCTAACCTAACCCATCACTTCCCCCCACAAGAACAGACAAGAGAACCAAACACCAATCCACTCTAGATTGGATACTTGTAGCCCACCCATCACTGATATCCTTAGCAGGGTGTCGACCAGACACTGAGTGACCACCAAGCCACATTCTTACTCAGATCAAAATCACAACTGACCCAAACATCTGTGTGCCTAATTAGAAACAAAAAACACCAACTGCTCCAACTTTATAAACTACCTAAAAATGTGCAACTGGACCCCCCAAAAAAAACCTACCTCTTGATGAAGCTGTACTATATTTCAATATTACCTTCTTAAATGCCCTTAACCATCACGCCCCCTCCAGAACAACAAGAATTAAAACTAAATATGCCCCCTGGTTAACCCCAGACACAAAATCCCTCCTCAAAAAAAGAAACAAGGCCTGGACCAACTACCTAAACATTAAATCCCAATTGAACAAATATATGTTGAACTACATAAAAAAGCTAAAAAAACTCACCAAAACAGAGAAAACATCTTACTACCAAAAGTTACAGCATAAGCACAGGAACAACCCACAAAAATTCTGGACAGCAATTAACTATATTCTACAACCAGGAAAAACTACCACTCCAACCCCAAAAATAGGTAACCAAGAAGACATCCCCACTCAGTTTAATAAATACTTCACAAAAACAATCCAGACCCTTGCAAACAACCAACCAACCATATGACAACATCCCCACCCCTGCAAATCCACCCCCACCCCTAACTAATTCCCCCAAGTTCAGCTTCCACCTAGAACCAATCAAATCCATTGTAAAACTACTCCGCAAGCTCAAACCAATGTCCCTAGCCGCAGATAAATTACCCGCCAAATACCTCCACCTGGCTGCAGAAGCCATATTATATCCTGTCTCCACCCTAACAGATCCATCTCCAAGTGTATTGTACTCAAGCTATGGAAAATATCACATATCCCTCTACATAAAGGGGGAACCTCCCTGGAACTCAATAACTACCGCCCTATAGCCATACTAACCCTTATCATCTAAAATTTGAGAGAGGGTAATACACAAGCAACTAATGAAATATCTCCTAGAAAATAATCCAACAGCAACACAACATGGCTTTAGACCATTCCATAGCACCTCCACCGCACTAACAGAATTTACCAACATTGTCAATACTCATAGAAACAGACTCCTTGTATCCACCACCTTCCTTGACTTGTCCAAAGCATTAGATATTGTTAACCACAATAAACTCCTCCTTTCACTAGCAAATCTAAACCTTACCACCCCTGCCATTTCCTGGTTCAAAAACCTAGAGGGAAAGAAACAAGCTGTTATGTGGCCAAACCAACTCTCCTCCTCCCTATCAGTCTCCCTAGGAGTACCCCAAGGCTCCATCCTGGGGCCACTTCTTTTTACCCTCTT
Source organism: Protopterus annectens (assembly GCF_019279795.1). Taxonomy (NCBI): domain Eukaryota; kingdom Metazoa; phylum Chordata; order Ceratodontiformes; family Protopteridae; genus Protopterus; species Protopterus annectens. The sequence continues at coordinate 624,920,838 of NC_056739.1, forward strand.
CACCAGTCAGCTCCCAAACAGTATTCATAAAGCCTCAATAGTGCAATATGCAGATACCACCATATGTGCAGCCAAATCAATTGACATCCTTCACTCCCTAACTCAAGAATGCTTTTCCCTAGCAGAAACTTGGATTACAAACCAAAGGCTCATTCTGAACCCAAGTAAAACAAGGCTAGTACTCTTTAGCTCCCACAGAGCCACACCTCCCATTGATTCTTTCATCTCCTTTAACAAGACCACAATCACCCCCACAAATCAGACCAAACTGTTAGGGTTGAAATAGATAATCGCCTTAGATTTGACCTACATATTTCTATAACCATAAAAAAAGTACATAAACTTGGCCTACTGTATCGCAATAAAAAATTCCTCAGTGACCACTGAAAAACTACAATAGTGAGGACTCACCTATCATCCACCCTACTTTATGCCTCCCCATGCTTACAAATCTCCGCAAATCTGACCTAAATAAACCTGATAGTTGTTAAAAGATAGCCAAATTCGCTACAACCTCTCCCATCAGAACGCATCACTGTGAATGCCTAAAAAAACTCAATTGGCTAGAACGACCACTACTACTTCAACTCAAATCAACTATCACTAGCTCACAAAATAATACAACTCTGAAAACACCCCAGCCCTACAAAATCTTTTGCAACCGTATACAAATGCCAGGTCCTTGAGGGCCCATCTCTATACCGGAAGAATGCAAAGTTCCTGTAATCATGGCTGCACAGGTAAAAAAACACACTCTCCAAAGCCAAGAACACAGCATCCATGGGACCTGACAATATCCCAGGCTGCGTTCTACATGAACTACAGAATGAGCTGGCACCCTACCTAAGTACCATGCTCAATCATAGCCTCACCTCAGGCTTTGTGCACACTGAATGGCGAACGGTGACGGTTATCCCACTCCACAAAGGGGAAGCCACGACGGACCCCGGGAACTACCGCCCCATTAGCCTGATGAGCCTGGTCTGCAAGGCCATGGAACGTATCATCATGGAACTCAAAGACATTGGTACTCTCCAAACTCTGGACCCTACCCAGTTCGGATGTGTAAAAGGTAGATCATGTCTCCTAAACCTGACTGACTTCTTTGAAGCAGTCACCAAAGCCATAGAAGAGGGTAAGGTGGTTCACACAGCTTATCTAGATCTTGCCAAGGCTTTCGACACCATATCCCAACTCTGGAATTATAGATAAGCTCACTAAACTTGGTATTAATTCCTATGTCACAAGATGGGTTGCCAACTGGCTCACGGACAGAACCCAGAGCTGTTGGACATGCTCCACTTAAAGAAATGCCAATCCCTCCGAGCTACACGCTCTAAGGACTTAACCGTGTCACCACAATAAACAGAACATGCTGGAGGGATAGATTCCTGTCCCAGAGACTTTCCATACTCTGGAACAGACTACCTATCTATGTCAAACAGAGCTCCTCATTAGCACACTCCAAGAAAAATCTTGATTGGATGGGAAAAAGGAAATTCACCCCAGGGATCACTTCTGGGGTTCTGCTTGACAGGGGCACAGGAAAATAATTTTATTGGGTGGCGAAAGCCAGGGTACATTTTTGGCTAGGCTTATACAGGCCCTAGGGCCAACAGCCTAGTACCTACCTATGAACAAAACCTCCTCAAAGTAACCAAATATAACAATGAAGCTGGTAAGTGTCTACAGCCACTGTATAGCAAAAACCTGGAACTCCCTTCTGGACCACATAACTGACGACAAATCTCCATCACAGTTCAAGAAACTTGTTGAAACTCACTTTTTGAATAATCGACTGTGCTCCTGTATCCCCCTTGGCTAATGTCTCATTACAACACTTCACCTAACTTAAATAACTCTGCTAAGCCAACCAATTATAGTACTGTACACCCACTTAGGAGTGTTACTCTACTGCTCATCCCATCTCTCCAGGAGTATGTTGAGCTCTCCATAAGCAATTAAAACCAGGAGAAGACATATTGTAAATCAATTTATCCTTCTCAACTACAGCGAGCATCATCTGCTCTCTCGGAGCCCTATTCTACGTCTCTCTGCTTTTACTCTGATCGTAAATCTATCAAAGGAACCCTAAACATAGGGATATCTTCTAAAATTTAGTATTATATTGAAGAGAACAAATGTATCCTATTGGTTAGTTAATGTGCATCAAAGTCTCTTCTATGGAAATTGTATGTAAAAAGTGTCCTTAAAACTGTTTTGTAAAAAATTGTTCTCTTGGAGCTTTCCTCCCCGGGCCTCCACCAAAAATGGACTTGTAATCCAGTTGGACTCTCCCGGTCAACAAATGCAAAATAAAATAAACATACCAGTCAATAAGGCTTTTCGTACCTCTCTGCAAAACACTGCTGTAATGGCTTTGACAAACAAATGAAAATGATTGACGGGTGGTGGCTCAAGACTCCCATCCATCTCTCTCAACAGTACAGATTTTTGCAGAAAGTCCAGATTTTTTGTCTGTTTTTCATAAAATTGCAGTTTTCTAGCAAATCACTCAACACTGAAGTCAGAAAATTTACAGGCATTTGATTTTCAGACTTCATATCTAAGAAAATTCACTAATGCAAAACCTGTTTATCAACTTTCCAAGTTTGTAAGTGTAATATTTATAAATTGTCCCAATTTTTGGGCCTTTGTCCCCTATTTTTTATGGCCTTGTCCAGATTTAATGTTATATGATGTTGAGAGGTATGCTGCCATCCCTTCCTACTGGAGCCAGTCCACTGCACTTGCACAAGTGTCCCCCTCAGCAGGGCATCAAGCAGTGCAGATTTGCTTTATAGTTTTTACACACACACACACACACACAAATGAACACGGTTAATGTGGACAAATCTGTTTGTTCAAAGTCACCAAACATTTCTCCAAACCCAGTTTTATGACACCTGCTACCAATCCACTTGACAGTCTGCAGCTGTAAATCTTGTTGCCCACGTTATTTCTTCTTTTCCTTGGTTTTGTTTCTCTTACTTGTAATGTTGCTTTTACTCATTTTTTTCTCCTGCCTTCCATATCTACCCTAATTATTACTTCTAACAAATACTTTTTCTCACTTTCTTCACTCCCTCTCCTCCTCTTTATCCACTATTTGAACTTTTCCACTCTGACATTTGCGTTATGAGTAAATAATGAACTGTCACCCTTATAATGTCAACACATTTCAATGCTACATAATATTGTATTTAGTCTAATAGGTTCATAGGTAGGTGCTAGGCTATAGGCCCAAGGGCCTAAGTAAGCCTAGCCAACAAGGTTCCCTGGCTTATGCCACCCAAGAAAATTATTTTCCTGTGCAACTGTCGAGCAGAGCCACAGAAGGGATTCCCAGGGTATATTTTCTATTTCCCATCCACTCAAAGATTTTTCTTGAAGAGTGCTAATGAGGAACTTTGCTTAACATAGATGGGCAGCTTGCTTCAGAGTATGGGAAGTCTCTGGGACAGGAATCTATCCCTCAGCATGTCCTGTTTATTGTGGTGACAAGGTTTAGGTCCCTAGAGTGTGTAGCTTGGATGGACTGGGATTTCTTTAGGTGTAGCATGTCCAACAGCTGTGGGTTTGACATAGCTTTATATGTTAGGCAGAAATCACCTCTGAGTAGGCGATATGCTATGAAGTAAAGCTGGAGTTTTTTGTGATGGTCAGTGTAGGGCGTCTGCTTGTGGCCAGTAATCCTCTTTGCGAGGTACTTCTGTGGCCTTTCCAGCTGCTGCAGATGTCTTGTGAGGTACATTCAAGAAGGGGCTTTGTACTCTACAATGGGTATAATGAGTGTCGAGTAAAGGGGGACAATGACCTCTCTTTTTCCTGGATGAGAACCCTTTTGCGATTGTGTGCCACATAGGAATTCTTGGCTGCTGTGGCGATGTGATTATCAAAGGAGAGACTACTGTCCACCTGGGTCTCAAGGTCTCTTATCACACATTCGGTGTTGAGTAGACTGCTGCCTATGTGGCAGTTCATGGGTACAGAGTTTTTACCAAAGGGGATGACAACGCACTTTTTGGCATTGGGCTTGAGGCCATGGCTCTGACACCAGGCATCTGTCTCAATGAGACTTCTGTAGGATGTCCACATAATTTGGGGACTCTACTATGGCTCCTTGTTTGTAGTCATCTGCGAACTTCATTAGCCAGAGGCCTTCTGTGTTAGCCTGTACTTCAGAGAAGTAGGTACCAAACAGGAGAAGTCCCAGGACTGAACCCTGTGGTGCTCCACTTGTCACTGGTTTGAAGTCAGATTTGGAGTCTGCAACTTTTACAGTGTGAGTTCTGTCAGTGAGCCAGTTGGCAACCCATCTTGTGACATAGGGATTTATACCTAGTTTAGCTATAATTCCAGAATGGGGGATGGTGTCGAAAGCCTTGGCAGGTCAGGACAGGCTGTGAGAACCACCTTACTCATCTACGGCTTTGGTGACTGCCTCAAAGAAATCGATTAGGTTCAGGAGGCAAGATCTGCCTTTCACAAACCCGAACTGGGTGGGGTCCAGAGTTTGGAGGTTACCAATGTCTTTATGAATTCCATGATGACACGTTCCATGGCCTTGCAGACCAGGCTAATAGGGCGATAGTTCACAGGATCAGTGGTGGCTCCCCCTTTGTGGAGTGGGATAACTGTTGCTGTGCGCCATTCTGTGGGAACAAAGCCTGATTTGAGGCTATGATAGAACATGGTACTTAGGTTGGGAGGCAGTTCATTCTGAAATTAATGTAAAACGCAGCCTGGAATGTTGCCCAGTTCCCATAGATGTTGTGTTTTTGGCTTTGAGAGGGCAGTTTATACCTGTGCAGTTGTGACTACAGGGACTCTGCATTCGTCCTGTATAGATATGGGTACTTTAGGGAGTGAGAGGGTGGGTAAAGTTAGCACTAAACCTATCTGCCAGGATGTTGGTTCTGTAATTTTTGTGCCGTTGTGCTGTAACTCAGAGCAGATCTGAGTGTTGCCATTGAGATTTTTTGCATAGGCTATAGAATGTTTTGTGGTTGTCCTTAGAATCAGTGGCAATTTTGTTTTCACAGCTAGCTTTGGAGGCCCTTATAAGGGATCTCAGCTTCTTACTGAGGTTGACCAGGGAAACTCTACCACTCATGGGATTGTACTCTCTTTTGCAACAGTTTCTTCCTTCTGTTGTACAGGTTGTTTATGGCAGGGGACCACCAGATTGTCTTACTTTTTTTGGAGGATAGCATCTTGATTCTGCATGGGATAGCACGATCCATGCACTTGTGTAACTGCTTATAGAGTGCATTTGTGAAGGATTCAGCAGTCGTAACTGTATTGTCCATCTGCATGGGTGTCATGAAGTTCACCACTTCTGTCTTAAGAAGCATGAAGTTGGCTTTGGAGAATTTTTTTACCATGGTTTCCTTAATGGGGGGTGGGAGCGAGAAGTGGATATCTTGGGTGATTAGCTTATGGTCTGATCTGACCAACGAGGAGTTGACTTCAGGTGTGGAACTCCAGTCACTCATGTTGGTAATGACTAGGTCTAGGATATTGTTGCCCTTGGTGGGGGTGTGGATAAGTTGATCCAGGGCAATGGAATTTATGAATTTCAAAAAGCGTTGAGCAAAGGAGTTGGTACATGAGTAGTTTTCCCAGTTAATGGTGGGATAGTTGAATTTGCCCATTATTACGTTGTTTGGTTGAACCCTAATATTTTCCAGTATATCAAGAAAAGAGTGGGAATCCTGGGGCATGGTGGGGGATCTGTAGCAAGCTACAATTTGGATTGCCGTTTTGCCCAGTTATTTGCACTTGGATAACCTTGAATGCAGTATGCTGAGCAACTAGCCTGGAGGTGTGGATATGCTTAATGAATATGGACATACCTCCACCTCTGGTGTTCCTGTCTAGGTTACGCAGCCGGAAAGTGTGGTATGAATTACAGCCTGGTAGTGCAAGCGTGCTCTCTGGAGCCTTGGACCAGGTCTCAGTCACTGCACAGATATCGATGTTCTCCATTTTAAGGAGTGCCTCAAGTGAGTTAATTTTGAGATTTAGACTTCTAGCATTGAGTAGCATTAACCTCAGTTTTTACTTGCCTGTTCTTATGGTGGTGAAGTTGTCATTTGAACCTCATCTAAAAAAGGCACTACAGGAGCGGCAAGAGCCTTAGCCAATATCCGGAATCCCAGGGGTGACATGTGCAGGCCATCTCTGGCAAAGCATCATGGTCTGTTGACCATGTCTTCCCAGGCAGACAGATACTGGATCCCCTTAGAATGATACCAGAACCTTAGCTAATTGCTGAAGTCAATCATTTTGTCCTTGTACGCGATATCATTCTGGGCAATGGCAGAATGCTACTCAGGGCTAGGGTCATACCTGCCTGGGCTACAAGATCGGACAGCTCTTCCATGTCTCTCTTCATGTAGTCCAGGGAGGTACGTCTCAGGTCATTAACACCAACATAAACAATGACAAGAGTCATACTTGTACTTGTGGAGTGACCTGAGTGTGTGGGTTATATGGCAGATCCTGGCACCAGACAGGCAGCTGAAATTAACCTTCTCCTTGTTTAGGCTGGCGAGTGGGACATAAGTGTGCCTGACTATATATTTGCCCATATATCTGAATAAGTGAGTGGGATTTTCATGAAATCAAAGAAACATTTTCCTTCCTTCTGTGTTTTTTTTTCTTAAGTTTTGGACTTTTCTTGGCATATTGATTGATTTTTAGTATATTTTATTTACTTATTTTCCATTTGTTTACCAGGTTAGTCCAAATGGACACAAGGTGACCATTTTCAGTGGAGGTTCGGGGAGAAAAGCTTCAGATACATTGTAAACGATTATAAAAAATAATAAAAATAAATTAAACAAACATAGCTGTTGTACAAAGAGCATAGAAAATATAAAATGAGTAATATCAGAGTTTTACAATTGATGCAGCATACAGAGGTTAAAATATTGAGAAACAAACAAGATAATATACAACAAATATACAACTGCTTGAACATAAATTCAAAAAGAAGTTTCCGTAGACAAACAGGGTCACAAACTAGAAATCATAACTATATTGATATGATTTATATTGCATTTATCTTGTTTAAATGACGGTCGTCATCATCATCTTTCGGCTGTTCCCGTTAGGGGTCACCACAGCAGATCATCTGTTTCCATTTCTTCCTGTCCTCTGCATCATGCTCTTTCACACAAACCGCCTGCATGTCCTCTCTCACCACATCCATAAACCTTATCTTAGGCCTTCCTCTTTTCCTCTTTCCTGGCAGCTCCATCCTTAGCATCTTTTTCCCAATATAGCAAGCATCCCTCCTCAGCACATGTCCAAACTAACGCAATCTCGCCTCTTTTGCTTCGTCTCCAAACTGTCCAACCCGAGCTGACCCTCTAATATACTGATTCCTAATTCTGTCCATCCTAGTCACACCCAGTGCAAATCTTAACATCTTTAACTCTGCCACATCCAACTCTGACTCCTGCCTTTTCGTCAATGCCGTCTCCAACCCATATAACATAGCTGGTCTCACTATCCTCTAGTAGACCTTCCCTTTCACTCTTACTGGTACGAGTCACAAATCACTCCTGATGCTCTTCTCCACCCATTCAACTCTGCCTGTAGTCTCTTCTTCACCTCTCTTCCACACTCACCATTACTCTGAACTGTTGATCCCAAGTACTTAAACTCATCCACCTTTACCAACTCTACTCCATGCATCCTCACCATTCCTCTACCCTCCCTCTCATTTACACACATATATTCTGTTTTAGCCCTGATGACCTTCATTCCTCTCCTCTCTAAAGCATATCTCCACCTCTCCATATCTTAATGATGGTATATGTGTATTATTGTACGTGTCACATGTGCACAAATATTTGTATTAATCTATGTATTTACAGTATATTGACAAAGTACTGGGTCACATCAGAGGCTTGGGAGGTCATTGTTAAGAAACTGAGAACTGTTGCAAAGCTTGGCATTGAATACCATAAGTTCAGGTTAGGCTATAAGAGAATAACCATGTAAAGATAATGTCAGCAGCCAGAATGCATTATAAACTGAAAGTTTTACTGTGCACATTAAGAAATGGATAGATCGGCCCAAACTCTGGACTGATGTGTGTGCTTTGATCAGAAGTTGTTAATCTAATTCCTATTCATCACAGATGGGATCGGTTCCGAGCCCTCAGAACAGTCGGCCTTATACCAACCTTGCATGCACCAAACACACTCAAGCTAAGCTGCTACCCATAATGCCCTTTGCTCAGTTAACTCGGATCTCATTTGCCGCACAGCCATACAGCAGCATTTCACCGAGCTCTCCAGCCAAGTACTTTTTTCAGATATATTTACTAGTTTGAAAAAGTTTTTTCTCCCTTTTATAACTTGTTCATGTTCTATATTGCTTCAGCTCTACTCACATGTATTTCTCTCTTACCATTGCTGGTAATTTCTTGGTATTTCTAACTTTCTACCTTTACATTATCGTACCATTGTTGGTATTTGCTTTCTATCTCCATTTCCTCTCTCTTTCCTTTGTGTGCGAGTGTGTGTTATGGGATGTCTGAAAAGAAGGGAACTACAGGGTTTAAAATACTGCTTTTCTTGCAGTGGTAAACTGCTGAATAGTGACCTCCATGAAGAATGTGTATACTGTTTGGGGGGTCTGCATTTGTCAGCGAAACCCCCGTGTGATATCTGTGCTAGTTTCAGTCAGCGGACGCTGAATGAATTTCGTAACAAACTTATTTTAAAGGGCCTGCTTGCTTCACCTTTTTCAGAGGCCATTTCTGTGATGGAGGTCTCACCCCCTCCTTCGGACAAGAAACATCCTCGATCAGACCCCTCTTCCCCAGCCAGTGACATTGGTAAAAGTCACAAGCACAAGGCCCATAAGTTCTCTTCTAAAAACCGTTCTGCCTCCTCGGTGCAGACTACCACATCAGCTCCAAGCTCGGCTCCAATGAAGTTTACAGAGGTAGCCTTGTCGACGTCCACCCCGGCAGTGACAATTACGGCACCGCCCAGTGTATCAGCTTCTATATCAGCACAGACTTTGCCCATTTCGACTCAGATATCAATTACGACAACTACCTCGGAACCGTTCCTGTCATCCACCCTGATAGTGACTTCTGCCCCGAGCCCGTTCATGGCTCCGACCATACCGTTATTACCTGTTGCAAAATTGGAAAAGTCGATACCATTCTGCGACACACCACGGACCCGATACTCATCCAATTTGGAGTTTGCCGGAAAAGCCTGCAGCCCCTTTTTGGACAGGCCTGACTCGCCCTCAGGTGCATCTATGAGATCCACCAGGAGCCTTTCCGATTTAGATGTGGTGCGCCTTTTTGATCAGCTGCTGACAGCTAAGGGAATCTCAAATCCGCCTAGACCCTTATCCCATCCCACTCCGGGCTTTGGGTCTATTGCTCCACCAACCCCTACTTACACTCCTCCCTTGGACCCCTCAGTTCCAAGGCTCATTTATCCAACTTTTACTAGAGGAATTCCTTCCTCGGTGCCGACAGCAACTCTCTTGTCTGAGGCTCGGAGAGCCCTTTGGGTGCCGGTTCCATCGGAACCCACCCTTCCTCAATCTCATGCTTGGGGGTGGATCCCACGATTCTGTTGTCAGTTCCGACGGTTGTGTCGGCCCCAACTTTGGATCAGAGGGTGACTACCACTCTGAGCTTGATTGAGGCTCCATCACCAGAGGTGGACCATCTGGAGCATGGTGTGGCCCAGGTTCAGTTTCTGACTTCTTTGGTTCCGGGCTCCCATTCCTCTTTGGGTGGGCCCGCTTTCTGGGTGATAGAGAGGGCGCTTGCTGCCAGCAATCCTCCACAGTTGGTTATTCTGCCAGTTCCCTCTGAGCCGCAGCTGTCAAAGGCCACCCCCCAGGACTCCGAGAGCACAAGGCCCAGGAGATCCCTGTTCATGGCATTTCACTTTCTGAGTCTTCTTTGGATGTTCACACCAAAGAACCCCCTCGGAAATGGGTGTGTAAGAAGAAACAGACTCCCCGGAGAAGTCCCTCACAGAGGATACTGACTACGATGGGGAAGGGTCCCCATGGTCATCCCCTGATGATGTCTCCTTCGGGGACATCATGGAAATCTTGAAACAGAGGGGTGACTGGAAGTCCTTAACCCCTTCTCCTCAGAGGAATCTGTATTCCTGTAGGCCTTTCACTCTCGGCCCTCTACTTCTTGGGTGACCTCCCCCCATCGATGAGTTGGTTAAACTCATCGTGCAATGGGCTTGGAAGAACCCCGACTCCATTGAGGCCATCCCCAGGAGATCAGACAAAGTACTCTCCCCTCCAGAGGATCAATCCCATTGGTCCAGAGGCTTGACAGTGGACACTATGGTGGTGGCAGCTGCCATGAAAAAGGACCTTGCAGAAGAAAATCATGCTGTTCACCCACCCAAGAGTCCTGGGCAGTGGACAGGTTACGGAAGTGAGTCTTTACATCAGCGACCTTCGCGGTTAGGTCTCTGAACTTTCTGGCACATTTTACAAGACTCCAGAAAGATCTGATCTCCAAACTCTTCAGAACCCTCGCGGGTCAAGTATCTGATGGAGCATGTGATAAAGTTGCTTCCCAACTTGCCACCCTAGAATCCATATGTAATTCATCCATGAGGTTGCTGTCACATGCAACCAAAGGAGCAGCTAGAGCTGCGAGTGCAGACAAGTCACGAGACATTACGCCTGGATGCGCATCTGTGACCTCGCGGACATCTTCAAGTTTTCCTTTCTAAATGCCCCTATCTAGCCTTCAGCTCTGTTTGGTGCTAAGGTCAAGGATATACTATCCACGTGCGAGCAAAAAGGGAAGACCTTGTCTTCAACTGGCATACGCTTTTCCAAACCTCAGTGTTCCTTCTCCAGGAATCAGAGGAGTGGAAAGATCTGACACAAGACGTCGCATGGTCCATTCAGAGACGCATGTGGTGGACTCCTCCACAGGCAGAGTGGGTTCTAATAATGGAAGACATCCCTTTCAGGGCAGAGGGTGTCCCAGAACCAGGGCTCCAGAGATTCATTCTCAGGTAGACCATATCAGCGCTCCTGAGGCACTGCCCGATTGCTTTCCTCTGGAAGCAGTCGGGGTGCGTTTCTCTCTGCACCAAGCTGCCTGGCTATCCATTACGAACAATCAGTGGGTGCAGAGAATCATTACCAGAGGCTACCATATTCCACTAATATCCTAGCCAAGATCTCCGAAATCCCTTCCCAATGTTCCACCCAGTCAAAGGGAGGAGGCAGCTTCTGAAATACGAAAGCTACTTCAAAAACGAGCCATCCAACAGGTCCCCTCAGATCACTGCGGATCAAGGTTCTACTCAACATTCTTTTTGGTGCAAAAAGAAAACAGGGGACTGGAGGCCCATTCTGGATCAGTCAGTTAAATAAGTAGTTCAGACCAAGTTCTGCATGGTCAGGATTCAATCCAGCCTCCCCTTTCTGCGGGAGGGTGTGTGGATGTGCTCATTAGATCTCCGGGATGCGTAGACAAGCACTCCAGGAGCCTCCTTCACTTCTGGTTGGGAGACAATCACCATCAATTCAGAGCCCTGCCTTTTGGTCACTCGATGGCCCCCAGAGTTTTCACAAAATGTCTTGCAGTGGTAACAGCTCATCTGAGACTTCAGGGATACCAGGTGTTTGCATATCTAGACGATTGGCTCCTCTCTGCCCCCACCAAGAGTCTTCTGGTCAGGGTCATCCGCTACACACTGGCTCTAGCGGAGTAATTACACCACCATACACTGGGAGAAATCAAACCTTCAAACGTCACAACTGGAATTCATAGGGGCAGTATTCAACACGCAGTCAAGCCCAATCTCACTTACGCTCCACAGGCTTCAGAGACTCGGGGCACAAGTTCAGGTGATACTCTGTCAAAGCAAGGTATCTGCAAGGGAGATACTTCAAGCCTTGGGATCTATGGCTGCAGCCATCCCCATAGTCCCCTTAGCCAGACTACACATGAGACTACTGCAATGGCTCCTTCAGGCCCAGTGGATACCCAATCTCCAACCCATGAGCTCAAACATCCTCATCACCAACATTTGCAAACAAGATCTACTCTGGTGGATGAGTACAGACGAAAATCTTTGGTGTCGTCCCTTCAAGGTTCCACAGCCCAGCACCAGTGACCACGGACACTTCCCTGATGGGGTGGGGGGCCATTTGCAGGGAAAGTCGGTCCAAGCCACGTGGTCTGATGTAGAGGTCAATTTGCATATCAATGTCCTGGAGTTAGGAGCGGTGCTGTTGGCGTTGCAAGCTTTTCATCCGCTTCTTCCGTCCGCAATTGCTGTCCAGTCGGATAACATGTCCGCAGTCTGGTACATAAACAGGGAGGGACCAAGTCTTACCCCCTTTGTCGCGAAGCCATGAGAATCTGGCAGTGTGCGATAGCTTCCAACCCCTTCCTGAATGCAGCGCATATCCCGGGGAGCTCCAACTTGATTGCGGACAGACTGAGCAGATGCATCCATCCTCACGAGGTTTCTCAGAGTGTGGCAACAGAAATTTTCAGCTGCTGGGGCCAGCCATGCTGCGACCTTTTCACCTCCCCTTCAAATACATAATGCAGCAGCTACTTTGCCCTCTTTCCCCCACTCAGGGAGTCACCAAGAGACTCTCTAGTCCACGATTGGCCCACGGGTCTTCTTTATGCTCACCCTCCAATTCCTCTGATTCCCCTTGTTCTACGGAAGGCTATTCGGCTGAGAAGCTAAGTGATCCCCATCGCTCCATTCGGGCCTTGTCAAGTGTGGTTCCCCTTCCTTCAAACTCATCTGTTACAACCTCCTTGGATCCTAGACACTCGTTAGGACCTAATTTCTCAACCACAAGGGCCGACTTCCCCAAACCTGTCCACCCTCAAGCTGACAGCTTGGTTTCTCCACTTCCATTAGTTGCCAGGCAGCATACCCTTTCTTTGCCTGTCCAGGATATTACTTTGGCTTCTCAAACCATCCACCAGAAAACTTTACAGGGATAAATGGAAAAGATTCTCTATTTGGTCACGTAATCAGGAGATAGACCTGTTCTCAGCCCGCGTAGCCACTATTCTTCATTATTTGGCTGTGCTGTTCGACAAAGGGGCCTCGGCTTCTACCATTTGAGTCCATCTAGCAACTATTTCTAACTTCCATAATGGGTTTGAAGGAGTACCACTTATCTACTCTGGTCTTTGCAAGACCTTCAAGGGGATTTTTCACAGCAGGCCTCTCCCATCAGACAGCTGGTGGAGGTATGGAATTTGTCCTGGGTTCTGCAGGCTCTCTCCCTGCCACCATTTGAGCTGGCTGCCACCTGTGATCTAAAATTCTTATCACGGAAATCCTTATTCCTGGTGGCTATAACTTCAGCAAGATGACTTTCTGAATTATAAACATTATGTATCAAGAGCCCTTATCTGATCTTTTATAAGGGCAGAGTATCACTGCAAACTAACCCATCATTTCTCCCCAAAGTGGTTTCTGACCTTTTGATTAACCAGTCCATCGAACTCCCTGTTTTTTTCCCAAATTACTCTAAGAAGGGAAAATACTGCCTTCATTCCTTGGATGTTCATAGACAATTGCGCTTTTATCTGGACAGAACTAAATAATTTTGCAAGCCGGACCAGTTTAACGTTTCCTTTGCAGGCCCTACAATGGGAGGTGCAGTATCAAAGGTTACTTTGTCTAAATGGCTCAGGGATTGCATTGCCTTCACATGTTCACTTACGGAGGGATCCAAGCCTGGCCAAATCAAAGCTCAGCCAACTAGGGCTATTGCAGCATCTGTTGCCTTCCACTCCAGGGCCTCCATGGATGACATCTGCACAGTTGCCATCTGGGCTAAGCCCCACACTTTTATCAAGCATTACAAACTGGATCTGATCTCCAGGGGAAAAGCGGCCTTTGGTTCAATGGTTCCCAGGAATGTTCTTCTGTAAGTGCCACACAGGTTCTCCAAGTAGCTGGGGACTCAGTCCCATCAGTGATGAATAGGAAGAAGATTAACAATTTCAGATAAAATTATGTCTTACCATAATGTTCCATCTGAGTTGTTCATCTTCTTCCAGTCATCACACCCTCCCACCGACCCCCTCCTAAGGTTCCTGGCGGATCTTCTGGGTCTTTGTGGTGTATTAGGATTTCTGTGCAGAAATGGCATCTGACTTATTCTTTTCTCTATATGTTGCATGCAAACTCGATCAAAGGTAACTGAGCAAAGGGCATTGTGGGAAGTAGCTTAGCTTCAGTTTTTGGTGCACGCAAGCTTGGTATAAGGCTGAGACTGTTCTGAGGGCACGGAACCAAACCAATCAGTGATGACTGGGGAAGATCATCAACAACTCAGATGGAACGTTATGGTAAGATAACTTTTTTTTTTTTTTTTATTGATAGGGAAATGCTATTCAGAAATGGAGAGACATACAACGGAACAGTTTTAGTGGCAAACCAGGCTGTGATTTTTTTTTTTGTCTATTGTCATGCAAAGCTAACGAAATAGTTGAATCTACCAAAGCTGGAAATGTGAGACTGTAGCCCACTGAAGGAGGGGAGATGGGAGGAGTAACTTGGCCAGGAATTGTAACTTGCAAAACTACTCCTTGTGAAAAGTCTTTTTTATCTCAGTAATTTGACACTTTTGCAAGTTTCTTTCAGAGAATGTGTAGTACATCAATAGGAACATTTGTAAAACTCAGCACATACCAGTCAATGACACACGAGCTGCAGACTCAAACTTGGCATTTTTTTCAGGTGGTCCATTCTAAGTGAATGGAAGCCTAGTCTGACACAAATGGTAGGGCTATTTGTTCTCAGAGTCTGTGCATGAGGGCAGACAAGTAAAAAATAAATAAAATTAAGAATGAGTACTTATTTTGTGCAGGCAGCTTTAGGAGGTGCAGTAAATCATGGCAAGATAAAAAAATGTTTTTTCATTGTTTGCCCGTAGGGGTCCTTTAAATATATTAGAGAGAATATATTAAAGTAGAGCTTAACATATACATTCTTACATGGGTTGTAGTAGCTTAGCTCGTGGAGTTAAAAAGAAAAACAGTGCGTTTAGAATAAAGTCTAATATTCAGTTAAAGTATATTGGAGAAAAATGGGTGTGGAGGATTAGGTAGGGTCATGACAGGGGCAGTGTCAAGTAGGAGCTGTTTTGGTTCCTTTTTGAAGTGCTTTCGGTGGGAGATGGATCTTATGAACGAAAGGAGTTTGTTCTAGGCCTACGCTACACAGTGTATTTGTATAGTAGTTTTGTGGAACTATGCAAAGAAGTCACAGCAAAGTTGGTCCCAGTGATGGTAGATCATTTCCACAACTCGTGAGGCATCAGGGTACATCTGCTTAATTTGTCCACTAGCACACTTTTTCCCGAGAATGTGTATTGGAATTAGAAAGCCATCTGAAGAGATCACCCATTCCCTCACTCTCACGGCCTCTCTGCAGAGGGGATATCAGGTTCCTTTTTGTTTGTTGATGCAAGACCACAGACATTGGTGTTTTGAAATACAACTGTCCCTAGAGAAAGAGCATCTTGAAATGCCTGCAATGCAAGTAGGACTGCTCTCAACTTTAGTACACTGATTTTTCAGATTGGTCTCATCCGGGGACCACATGCCGCAGACTGTCCTTCCCATGAAATGCACCCTACTCCAACTGGGAAGGGTTTGTGGTCACTGTGGCTATTAGAGGAAGTAAAACAAAGGATTGACCTAGATGAAATTCATCCTACTGAAACCTACAGTGAGTGTGTCATTTGCAAACTGGAACAACTGATTGGAAACTATAGGGGCTGACAAAGATTGGACCACTGAACAGCTAGAGGCCACTGAAGGACACGCATAAAGAAATGTGCAAACGGAAGCCTTACAATGGCTGCTGCCATACAGCATATCCCTTGAAGGACTGCTCTTGCTGTGGGAGATAGATGGGAGATAAGCAGAACCACCTGAATCTTGACAGTAGATTTATGATTAGGTGGTAGTGATGCTGCCTGTGTTATTGTATCCAGAAGTGCATCAATGAACTGCAGGCTCTGGACTGTTGTCAAGTTTGATTTGATATAATTTATAGTTATTACTAATGACTGGACAAACATGGAGCAGAGTCCCTGGACTGCATAAGATGATGCTTGGAGGGGGCAGAGGAGCCAGTCATTCAGATATGGAACATTCAGAATCCTTTGAGTCTCAGATCAGCAGCCACCACAATGCCTTGCATTTGGTAAGCACTCAGGGGGCTGCAGTAAGTCCAAAGGGCAGGGCTTTGAATTGGTAGTAACTGCCTTCTAGCCAAAAATGAAATGTCTTCAGAACTGCCTGTATTTTGATGCGATAGTAAGCATCCTAAAGATGTAGCGAGCACATCCAATTGAGCTTGTGAAGAAATGGCAGGCTAGACTATTCCATGACCATTCGGGACGTTGACTTCACATACTTATTCAATTTGCTTAGTTCCAAAACTGGTCTGAGGTCCCATCTTCATGGGCACTAAAAAGAAGCATGAAAGCTCTGAATCCTATTTGGTTTGGTGGGGCACCGTGGATGACTCCTTTTCTAGCAGCTTTTGAATTAATTGTGCTGCGTCTTTCCTCTGACTTTTTGTGAAAAGTAATTTGGAAAAATGGAATGAAATAACCTTTGGATAAGAGGTATCGTCTGATAAGCTTGCCTAGGCTTCTGGGCTCAGGAAAATTGCCCCCCCTGACTGCCTCCAGAATTGGAGAGCCAGGAAAGCACTTCTGGACAGATCCTTCCAGCGCACCTGAAAGGAATCCTGGAAGCCCTGGTTCAGCAGGCCTCCTCTGCCTCTAGGGTTATGTCTCCCATTAGAATTTCCTCCTTTGCCTTTTGAGGAATTGGCTCCACATGGATCTTGGAAAGGTCTCCTATATTTCTGGAACCATATTTTCTTACCATCTCTCTAATTTCTTGAAAAGGTCCACTGAAGGGAAGAAAAAGATTACCATGGCACAGTCCCTTTCCCTTATTGACTGTGGGGAAGCGTCTCTTTTACTGACGGCTCAAATCAGGACATGCCATCAAATGGGGTATTGATGAATGCATGTCTCCTTAGGACAATGCCTAAACCAACTGCTCATGACAAGCCTTCAGCTGTGTGAGAAATCAAACTCATTAAAGCTCTGGAGAAAGACAAAAGAGCGGTCAGCTACGAGGACATTACGCTGAAACCCTTTGTGGATATGGAATAATTTTTAAGCGCTTTGGTGAAATCTCTCTGAAGTCCTGTAAAGTCCACCCGAGACCTCAGGGCAAAGGTAGCTGAGGCATCTGTCCAATGCTCTAGACTCCCTTTGTTGAAGGGACCGAAGAGATGTGTTCTGCTAGCACATTCATGGTGGTCGCTGCCACCACCATAGCATCAACTGGGACGCCTTTGCTCAAGTGGGGTCAGCCCTTTGAAGGAACTAACAATTTGTCAGGTCCCTTTGGGATAGGTTTGATGGTGTCTGGCTCCATTAAAGCCCAGCAGGAAACTAAATCAATGAGTTCATCTGTTGGGGGGAGGCAACCTAAAATGTAAACAGAATTCCAAAAATATAGATTCTCCCCGACAGGTGTTTTTGTAAGATGAGCCATCTTTTTGTCTCAGGATCTCAAGATTTCTCAGGAGGAGATGTCATCTCCATCAAAATCAATATCCTCCATGAGAGACTTCATCGGGGTTGTCTATGTGCCTCCTCTTGAACGTTGTCTTCCGATGGACCTAGTCTGTAGGACACTCAGGGCAGGTGTCGGAAGAGAGGGGAAGTTACTTTACCAGAACAGACTGGACACTTGTTTTGAACTGCCAATCCCAGAGGAGTAGGTCTAATTGATTCAGAACTGATGAGGGAAAAGAGTTGGATATGAAAAATGAGAAGGCAGTTCTCTAGCAAGAGATAAAACTCTTTCCACAATTTGTAAGCCAGACAGATCTGGAGAAGCCATGACCAGCCGAGATGGAGCCAGAGCTCCCAGCAAAGACAGATCTTGACCACTCCCGGATCGTCTTTCTGGATCCAAGCTCTGAAAATCTTTCAGCTCACCCTTATCAATATCCTCTTCAAGTAAGCCTCTGAAGGAAGTAGTGGACTGTGGCCTAGAATGTTTGTTTGGGATTTTTAGCAATGGAGATTGCAGAATAGGTGATATGGGCTTGATTACACACTCTCGAATAAGACTTCTGTGCAAGGTGCTGGGCTTCAGCTCAGAGGACCTACAATCTGAGGAAGGCGCCATAGAACTACTCAAGATGACAATCAAATACGAAGCCTTCGAATCAGAAAGCTTTGGATCCTCGGGTCTTTGGATCTGAATGACAAATCTGATGTTTTTCAGCTCTTGGAAGGTGGCTCCAATGCAGACCTGGGGGGAGTTCTGCAAAAAGCATTTTCTGTGCTCCAAGGGAGCAAATCTGGTGGTTCTGGAGGGGGGGGGGGGTTGAGCTCCAGAAGTATATGTAGCAGAAATAAGGCCTTTAAAATTAACTTATTGCACTGATCAGCCAGAACCCTTGGAAAAAGGTTGAGCTGAGAGTACAACTGGTGTCCAAGTGATCAGCTCTGAGGCAATATATGCACTCCTTAAATGCAGTCAGTTTATCCAACATGGTAGCTAACAGCAAGCAGAACAAAACCTAAAGTTGAGCAATAAAGGAATTTTTTTTTTTTTTTGCAGAAAGAAAAATAAAAAAGGGTTAAATTAATAACAGTGGTACTTTAAAAGTGATACCCTGAAAAATGAGTAAGCAGAAATACCAAGCATTGTAACAGATTATCTAGAAAATAGTAGGAAGCCCTTAACAACTGCAAGAGACTAATAGGGAGAATAAAAATGAATAGAAAAAAACAGCTAAGGATAAAATCTTAAGGAGAATGTACATTAACGCAAGAAAAAACTCAGAGAGAAGACTGCAACGATTTGCAATGGTAGCAATTAAGATCTGGAGCAAAGGGGATGGACTAAAGGATTATGGGTACAGGAAGGAGCTCGAGAGTTGGATCTGAAGTTTCCAGTATGCAGCCGAGTCGGATAAGAGGATTGAATCTGAATACCCATGGGTTGAGGAAGAACGAAAAGGACAATAGCTCTAGGTTTCAAGGGATAACATTCAAAAGAAAGGAACCTTCAAAAAAGGTGCTGAACCTGGAAAGATCCAGAATGGGTCTCCAGGTACCGTCATTCCTATGAACCAGAAAAATTCTGGAATAAAATCAGTTCTCCTTTTGATGGTTTCTTGAGACAAAAAGGCTTGGAAGAAAATCCAAAAAAGGGAAGCTGTTCCTGAGGAGGCAGAGGAGTGTGTAAAGGGGGGGGGGGGGGCAATTTCCAAACCACATAATCCCACCTGACAAATGATGAAAAGAACCGAAGTATCCTGAGTAATCTGTAAACAAGTTGGAGGGGACAGGGAAAGACTGAAAGAAACAGGAACTTAGCTTAGGGGGGAGGGAAGAAGATAGACACATACAACCTTGCTTGTCTGGAAAGAAGCAATTGAACTGAAGGCGTCTGAGTAGACTTAGCAGGAGAAGCCTATCTAGCACCCTTTTTACCCTTCGGAGAAGGACAAAACTGTCTATAAACAAAGGCAAACTTGGCAGAGCAATTCATCTGAAATTTGGGAACAGCAGAAGCAAATATATGCATCAACACCTGCACAGCTGTACCCCTTTCCTGAAAAGATTTAAAAAGCTCAGGATCAGCAGAACCAAGCAGATTTTTATTCTCAAGAGGAGCATTCATCAGCTTGGACATGATATCAGGCAAAGGCTGAAGGCAAAGCCAAGAATACCTCCAAAATACAGAACCAAAGGCATGCGCTGATGGAATGGTGAGCCACCTGAGAAAAGGACACAAAGAGAGGGCTGAAGTCTTCTCTTCAGAATCAAGATTTGAAGTAACCTGAAAAGACAGAGAATGGCCAAATATATCTTGTCATATGCTTTTTTGTAATTCACAGCCCTGAAGGCCAGAGTAGCAGCAGGGCATACTTTCTCACCCAACCTTTCCTTGGTATTCTTGTCAGAGGGAAAAATAACAGTAGAAGGTAAAAAGCTTAAATGGCTAATCAGAAGAGACAGAAGTAACAGAAGGGTTGGTTGAAGGACACTCGAAAAGAAATTTAGTCATCAGGCATCTTATAAAACGTATCAGATTTTTTAGGAGCAGGGGGTGGGAATCAGGAGCCTGAGAAACTGCAGAAAAGGTATGCAATAATGCAGCAAGAGCAGGAAGAACAGCAGAGGACTTGGGAGACTCCATTTGAAGGAATTCATAATACCTCCTTGGAGAATCACAAACCTGTGTATAGCCCCATAAACTCCATCATAAGGGAAACAGCATCTCCAAAGGAAATCTCCTCAAAGGGAGTATATGGACTAATACTGTCTTCTTCCTCAGAGCCATAATCCAAGGAAGAGAGAAAATGGGAGGAAAAGGTCAGAGATTACTCATCAGAATCTACATCTTAAT
>NC_056739.1:624943828-624946643 GCF_019279795.1 Protopterus annectens
AAAGTAGTTACACTGGATTACATAGCGATTAACATTTTAACATAGCAATTAACTACAAACATATTTACAGATGAAGAACATAGTACATCAGTAGACAACTAGAATCTTTATCTGTGAAGTACATAACAGACATTAAAAAATGTTACAATAATAAGTTCCTGCTGTATAAGTATTAGGCTTATGAGCATCAGGGCTTGCTATAATCAAGGTAGTTAGTGGGGTGGAAAGAAAGGTAGTGGTTGGATGGGATGGATGATATTAAAGTGGGAGTTGCAAGGGCATAGTCAGCATGTTTTAGGTGCGCTTTTAGTAAAGTTTTGAAGTGGGTGCATGATAGTACAGAGGTAATTGTGGGTGGCAGGGAGTTCCATAATTTGGCTATGGTGCAAGAGAATAGTGCTTCACCAGTAGAGTTATTGGCTTTAGTGATCTGCAAGTGATTTCTGTTCCTGGATCTTACTGGTCTGGTGGTGTGATGGGGTTGGAGTAGATTCTGGAGGTATAGGACATTTAGTGGATGGTTTACTAATTTGTCGGTGAGTAATGGTTGATACCAGTGAAGGAGGTGAGGGAGATCAAGCCAGCCCAGTTCAGCAAGTGAGACAGTGGTGACTATGGCAGGATGCCCGTGGCGAATTTGGCAATTTTGTTATAGCAGGTCTCTAGCTTGTTTAGATCGCATTGCCTTTGGTTAGTATATATTGGACAGCCATAAAGTAGGGTGGAGATAAGGTGAGAATTTGCTACTGAAATCTTTGCTGCTTTGGTGAGAAATTGCTTATTTCTGTATAACACTCGTAGTTTTTTTGTGGACTTTTTTATGGTCATGGATATGTGAATGTCAAATTTTAGTTGGTCTATTTCCACTCCTAGCAATTTGGTGTGTTCAGTTGGGTATATAAAACAATTTCTCCAAAGCCAACTTCATGCTTAAGACAGAAGTGGTGAACTTCATGACACCAATGCAGAAGGACAATACAGTTACGACTACTGAATCCTACACAATTGCACTTTATAAGCACTTACATGATTGCATGGATCGTGCTATCCCAAACAGAACCAAGACGCTATCCTCCAAAAAAAGGAAGCCAATCTGGGGGTCCCCTGCCATAAACTAACTACACAACAGAAGGAAGAACCTCTTGCAAAAGAGTAAAACCTCACAAGTGGAGGAGGTCCCTTGGTCAGCCTCAGTAAGAAGATGCGATCCCTGATAAAATCCTCCAAAGCTAGCCACGGAAACAAAATCGCCACTGATTCTAAAGACAACCACAAAGCATTCTATAGCTATGTCAATAATCTCAACGGCAAAACTCAGATCTGCTGTGAGTTACAGCACAATGGCACTAAATATACAGACTCAACTGATATTGCCAACATCCTAGCAGATAAGTTCAGTGTTAACTTTACCTCCCTCTCAGCCCATAAAGAGCCCATCTCTATACCGGAAGAATGCAAAGTTGCAGTAATCACAGCTGCACAAGTAAAAAACAGACTCTCCAAAGCCAAGAACACAGCATCCATGGGACCAGACAACATCCCAGGCTGCGTCATACACGAACTTCAGAACTAACTGGCATCCCACCGAAGTACCATGTTCAATCATAGCCTCACCTCAGGCTTTGTGCCTGCTGAATGGCACACAGCAATGGTTATCCCACTCCACAAGGGTGGAGCCACCACGGACCCCGGGAACTACCGCCCCATTAGCCTGACGAGCCTGGTCTGCAAGGCCATGGAACGTATCATCATGGAACTTATAAACAAAGACAATGGTAATCTCCAAACTATGGATCCCACCCAGTTCGGGATTGTAAAAGGCAGATCATGTCTCCTAAACTGATAGACATCTTTGAAGCAGTCACCAAAGCCGTGGACAAGGGTAAGGTGGTTCACACAGCCTATCAAGATCTTGCCAAGGCTTTTGACACCATCCCCCACTCTGGAATTATAGATCAACATCACTAAACTAGGTATAAATCCCTATGTCACAAGATGGGTTGCCAACTGCCTGACTGACAGACCCCACACTGCGAAAGAAGACTCCAAATCCGACTTCAGACCAGTGACAAGTGGAGTACCACAGGGTTCAGGGCTGGGTCCTCCCCTATTTGGTATCTAATTCTCTGAAGTACAGGCTAACACAGAAGGTTTTTGGCTAACGAAGTTCGTAGATGATTGCAAACTAGGAGCCATAATCTAAACTCCTAACGATGTGGACGTCCTACAAAAGGGCCTCACTGAGACGGATGCCTGGTGTCAAAGCCATAGCCTCAAGCTCAATGCCAAAAAGTGCATTGTCATCCCCTTTGATAAAAACTCTGTACCCATGAACTACAACATAGGTGGTAGCATACTTAACACAGAGTGTGATAACAGACCTTGGGACACAGGTGGACAGTAGTCTCTCCTTTGATAATGACATCGCCACAGTAGTCAGGAAATCCTGCTACGAGGCACACCTCATCAAAAAAAGTTTCTCTTCCAGAAAAAAAAAGGTCATTGTTCCCCTCTACTCATCACTCTTTGGACCCATTATAGAGTACAACGCCCCTTTTGGTATGTACCTCACAAGACACCTACAACTGGTAAGGCCAGAGAAATACCTCACAAAGAAGATTACAGGCCTCAAACAGATGCCATACGTACACAGTATCAAAAAACTCCAGCTTTACTCCGTCACATATCACCTACTCAGAGGTGATCTCTGCCAAACATACAAAGCTATGTCAAACCCAGAGCCATTAGACATGCTCTACTTCAAAAAATCCAAATCGCGCAGAGCTACACACTCTAGGGACATAAACCTTCCCCC